>NW_023304563.1:0-94715 GCF_011077185.1 Oxyura jamaicensis
CCCCCGTTCGGGCGTGCGCACACTACTGATGTCTGTACATCCCGAGCACGCAGAGCTTCGAGGGAAGCCTGCAATAGCACAGCAGGGTGGGAAGGTCTGAAATCCCCACGGGCAGTGAGATAAATATCGAGCAAGCACCCACTTTGGCTGTGTGGGGTATTTTGGGTTGTACGAGCTGGGAATGGGTCTGAGAGTGCGGCCAAGCGAGCAGCCCCACAGCTGCAAGGGTGCCTGCCCTTCCCCGCACCGCCTTTCACAAGCGATTTGTAAAGGTGTGACACAAGAAGAGCCTGCCTCGCCATCCTGACAGCAGAGGACTGCCTTCCCCCTTTCTGTGGCTGTTAAATCCTGTTACTACATGCAAGCCATTATCAGCACTTCACTGGCATCTCTTGACGAAGCTACATACCTGTGTAGACAGCTCGCCCATGTTCGCTTATTTATGATTCATTAGAAACGCTCCGGTTTGGTTTTCCTCCTGTTTATCACTCTGTGGCTGCAGGATTTTTTCTCCCTGTTGAGCCCAGGGCACTGAACATCGCTCCCTGGGGACACACAGGCACGCAGAGCTCTGACACTGCCATGCTGCCCCAAAAACTTCCCACTGCTGTGGCCGGTTGGCAAACCCAGTGCTTCTGCTGCTTTACTAGTGCAGAATTACGAGCAAGCCATGAACCACCGGCTGCTTTAACCTGGTATTTTAGGGTGCTTCTCACACCCTGCCCTGGAAATAGCTCGGCAGCTGCTGTTACCAGAGAAGCGGTGGGACCACGCCGAGGGCACACACCTCTCGGGGCGGCAAGGAAAATATCTGCAGCTCACGAGGCCTCACATCTGCAAGAAAGGGAAAAACCTTGAAAAAAAAATCCAGAGCAGGAAATCAGCAGAGCAGAGGGAATCTTACTGGGATCAGAACAGGGAGCTGAGCTCCACAGGACTGTGCTGGGACACGAAGTGAGCCCACTCCCTTCCTTTGAGCTTTGCCAAAGGAAGAGTTAAATACGTACAGCACATACTAACAGCAATGTTTCTGGGGTCCTTGATAAGTCTGAAAAATAGAAAATAGTGCAAGTGGTTTACCCACATTCCTCCTTCCCAGTAGATGCACCTCCCACCCAGACAATTTATGAGCCCTCATCCAAGCGAAGTATCTGTGTTTCTTATAATGATATCCGTGCCCCTTCCCAAACCTTTCTGAAAATGTGCATTTCAGTGATTCTTTCTTGCTGGAGGCAATGAGGTGAGTTCCAAGAGTTAAAAGCCTGCCCATCAGACCTTTCCAGAGCTCACGGGATGGGGGAGAAGCCCAGCAGGCTTCCACACAACCCCACAAATGAGGATCCCACACCCTGCCTGCGCTCCTCTCCGTGGCCCGTGGTAGAATTTGGGATTTGGGTTCACTTTGCCCCGGGGGTGCTGGGGAAGCAGCTCCAGGGGCACGTCGCCGTGAGGCAGCCAGGCACACATCCATCTCCAAAAAACGGGGACCATGAGGACGGCAGTCCCTGGGAGAAGAGCTGCCGCCTGCTTTATAAAACTTCCCCATCTAAATTGTATTCCCTCCTGCTCAGGTACCACGCAGTTGCTAATTTGTGCTAGAAAGGAGGGAATTGAGTATTCCCTCCCTTGCTGCATGGGGAATAGCCCCAATTTCCCAGAAATCTCCCCTGGCTTGTCCTTTAAAATATGCATAAAAATGCCACAGTGTCCTTTAGGCAGCTTGCTGGAGAACATTAAGAAATACAAATATATATCCTCCCCACCTCACACACCAAGCTGCCCAGCACAAACGGCAGGCTTTTAATTAGAGCTGTTTTCTAACCCCTGTCCATGAATACCTTGGGACAGGCCAGTAACCCCTCCTTGCCCCCCAGGATCCCGATAGATCCCAAACAAACCCATGGGAAGCTGCTCTGCTGCGTGCTGGTGTCACTGATCTCCATTCCCACACGTTATTATCCACAAGGTCAGGCAAAAACCTGTGGAAAGTGTTGGGATTATTTCCTCGGAGGGAGCGTAAGCAGCCTGTCAGCCCGGGTGACCTTGGGGCTTTATCTCCCATCACAGCAGTAATCTCCCCGGGCTGGAGCAGTCCCGCAGCCTCGCGGGGCAGGGAGGCAGCGAGAGGCACGGAGAAACCCACCAGGCTCCAGTGCTGGAGGAGCTGCTCAGGTCCTTGCCCCTGTCCCTGCAGCACCCTGTGGGTGTCTGGGTCTGCCAATAAAGTCCTCCCCAGAGTCCAGACCCACTTTGGGATAAATGCATCCCCATCCCTGCTGGGAAAGAGGATTCTCAGGGCATGGATGCTGCAGGGAGGGGACGGGATGGGGCTCATGGACCTCTTGCAATCCCCATTCCCCTCGAGATCTATTTTCTCCTGTATGGGAAACGTTCCTCCTTCCTCCTCATGCCTGTGATTCCTGCAGTCCGTCATCCCATCGTTCCCCCCAGGTGCCCCAGCCCCACGGCACACGGCCCTGTGTGGTTGTGAACGTGCCAGAGCAGTGGGAACAAGAACAAGAGGTTTTCAAGCAGGGCTCTGTAAAAACGAATGAGGAAATCCTGCTCGTGTTCATATCCCCAAGCTCCACAGATCCCCCATTACTTCAGGATTTAAGGCAGAGCCTTGCTGCCTGACTCAAGGGACGTGGGAATAGGCGGAAAATGGGATTTGGAGAGCAAAGCTGCTAGCAGGGATAACCGAGAGCAGAACAAGGAACGCTGCCCGCGCCGCTGCCGCCTTCGCTGCATTTCTCACCACCAAACTGGGGACAAGAGGAGGATGGTGGCTTCGAGGAGAGTGGGACCCCTGCCTCCTGCACCCACGTCCCCACTCAGTGCGCGCCCCGAGGGGATGGGGACCCAGCAGGAGAGCGGGGCAGAGCCTGGCCCCGAGCGGCTCTTTTCTTGCAGTGACATCAATCAGTTCTGTGATCTGCTGATCTGCTCGTTGGCGTAACTGAAAAATCCATTATTACAGGATTCCGAAACAAAAATAACCAAAAAGGGGGGAAAAAATAATTCAGAAGCTGTCGTGCTTCCAAACCTTGTGCGTTGGGTCACTGCCATCTAGAGGCAGCGAAGCACCAGAAAGCATCCAAAAGCACCTGAAAGCACCCAGGCTTTGCACAGCACCCAGGGGCCACACCGCCCAGGCATTTTGGGGGAAGAGACCCTAGTGCCGCAGTGGGGACACTACGTCGTGCCCCTGCACCCCACCCCGGCCCCGCAGAGCTCCTGGGGTCAGGGGCACACGGGCTGGACACGAGATGAGGCACAGCCCCGGCACGCAGCCGGCCTGCGAGCACGCAAGCTCCAGTAACAGAGCAGCCAGCCGCTGCCTCGGGGCAGAGGAATATTTCAGCATTTCATTTTCATCCCAAATTAGACTGAAACAGCTAAATAGGATTTTTTCCCCCCCCCCCCCACTAATGGAAAATTCAGGAAAAGTATTAAATGAGAAAGTGAGATGAGAAAATATCAAATGCTGCCCACCAGTGGGGTCCAGGCTTGGGCTGCGCCTCCCTGTGCCAGCCGATTTTGCAATTGTTTGAGCTGTGCTTTGACCCTCTGAACTAGGTTAAAGACTTGGAGATGATCTCCACTTCCTTGCTGACCCCGTGCAGGTCCTGCACCGTCCCTTCCTGACAAAGCCCAGCACACCTGCACCAGGCGAGCTCCAGTTCCGCTTCTTTTATCGGCGTTAGTTCCTACCTCCGGGTGCTGCACGGCTGCGAAGGAAGCTGTCCCCACCTGGGAACATTCCTGCATCAATCGCACGGCGTTTGCTCCTGCAAAGAAACGGCCCCCAAAGACAGGCTGTGCTCTTTGATGAAGATCTGACTTTCCTTTTGGCGTGGTTTTCTTTGACACAAAGGAAAGCCTTTGTCTGACGAAGTCTTTGCTGACAACACCTGCAGGGAAAAGGGGCCAGGGAGGATGAAACGTGGCCCCTTTTCACCTTACGTTAATTTCTTGCATTTTGACTTGTGCCATCTCGCCCGCTTCATGTACTGCAACCTAGGGATGAATCGGGCACTGGTGAGCTCACATAACCCCAAATCGTGCCAAGTGAACCCTCCACAATCCCCCAAAGGGAACGCAGAAGCTCCAGTGACTTTGGAGCTGGGAAAGCAATCGGAAATCAAAAGGTTCTGGGACTCAGTAATCACCATAGCAGGGCTTTATTAAGCAAATTATTACCAAGCAAGTAAATAAACCAGCAGGAATCAAAGCGATGATCAATAGCACAGCTCAATGCGGGGCAGCCTGTGCACGCGTGAGCCTGTAGAGCCACTGCCACCACCAGTAAAACAATAACCCCAAACAATAACCCCCCAAACAGGGGGCAGCCATTCCCTCGGGATGCTTTCTCACCCGGGGGAACGTCTCCCACCTCTGCACAGGTCCCATTTGACAGCAGCGACCTCACCTTGTGGCCGGGCAGGGGCTTTGCTGCTCAGTGCACATGCTGCCCACCAGCAACAAGCAGCCCTCTGCGGTGATGTATGGGGCCGATGGCAATCAGACCCCCGATATCTGTTAATAAAGCACAGCAGAAGCAAGAGACACCTATCTACACCAGCAGGGATACATCGCCGCCTGCCCTGACACCTGGGATTTACCTGCTTGCCTTGAAGGGGCTGCATTACTCCCAGGGGCAGCACAGAACCATGGTGCCAAGCTTGGCTCTGTGCAACTCCTGCTCTGTGCCCACAGGAGCAGCCCCCATGGGGACCCAGCTTCCCACCTCCTCCTTCTCACATTTCTTTTTGCAAAGCCGACCCACGGTGGCGATCCCAACAGCAGAGGGCCGCTCGTTGCCCAACACGTCCCAAATTTCCCGCTGCACCAGCCCGGCCATAGTCAGCTTTGGGTTATCGCAGCCTCCTAAAGCACCAGGCACAGACAACATCCCATCCGTTACCGACTGCCTGGATCTCCCCAGTCACGCAGGTGCTTCCCCCCAGCAACCCACCACCAATTATCAGGAAGTGAAAAGAAAAAAGGAGGAGAAAAAAAAGTTAGCACGAAGCAGGTGAAAACCAGACGTTGTCAAAACCAGCAGCTGGCGGCTGCATTTCCTCAGCAGCACGAGGACGAGAGGATAGGCAGAGAAGTCAGACAGCAGTGGATTTACACTGGCTGGCACCGAGGACATCCTCCCTGGTGCATGCAGGAGCACGGGAACCTGCAGGGCCGGCTCTTCTTCCATCACATCCCCCTGGGTGGCCCCAGCTGACAGCGCGTGACCGGCTCTTGCTGCCCCTGTGGAGGTGAAACAATCTGCTACAGACTTGGAAAGGGAGCACAAAAAGGCGAAAGATGCCAAATATTTCCTTAGCATCTTCCCACCTCTGTGCACGGGGACAAGCCAGGGGGGGCGTGCGGCCAGCCTTGACTTTTCAAAGCATGCTGCAAAGATCCTGGAAATCAGAGATGGCTGGTTTTCAGCAGTCCTTGTTCCACTTAATTTGGGGTTTAAACAACCTTGCAGGAGGGTTTTCATCAGTCCGATTGCCTCAAGTGGTAAAACTCAGGTCATGCAGTAGAGAAACAGGGTCCAAAAATAACTGCAGCAGCCAGAGAACAGCACTAGGCTAACGAGCATCTTTCGGAGCTGCCTGGCAGTTTTGCACTTGCTGCACGTTGGCCCCAGTGGCCAGGTTTTGTGTGCTACACCCTCCACGTGCCTGAATCCAGGTGCAATGTGACAGAGAGCAGGTCCCCCAGGTACCAGCACGGCTCATGGCCTCCCTAGCAAGATACACACACATGGGGAATTTCAGTACGCGATGCCCTGGAGCAGCATTGCCCCCCAGCTCCCACCGTGGTGCTCCAGCAGCCTCCAGGGAGGGACAGAGCACGGAGCAGCAGCCCCTGCCCCCGGGGTTTGCAGCACGCCCGAGCTCACGCTGCCAGCTCTGCTGAACGGACTTCGTTTTTTGTTTGCTTTTACCAACCTTCACGTGTCTGGACACAAGGGCTGGGATTTATAGCTCGCACACGGTACAGTATGAAATCTCTGCATCTTCCTGTTTAAGATATTTGCAATCACGATGTGTGATCTGCCCTGTAATTAAATGGTGGTGCCAAGGAGACTGATAGAGGGGAAGCAATTTCCTAGAAGCTGGGAGAGCCCAGCCAACCTCCCGGTCTCTGCTCCCAAGGATGCAGCACGGCCCCTGCCTGCACCACTCTGCGCATCGCCCTGCTCTGCCATCACACCAGCCCAGGCCGAACCCAGGCAGCAATGCTCCTGCTCCTGATGCATCTGATTTATGGCATGCAGGGAGGAGGGGGAAATCAAAGCAGCGGGTCTGCTCAGGGCCAAGCCTGGCAGCAGCAGCTGCATTGCCCCATGCACATCTGCCCAGCTGGCCCCATCCCACCAGCAGGAGGGCAGGGAGCCTTAAAACAGACCTTTTCCAGCAACCCTGCACGCACACGAAGCTTCCCACAAACCTGGCTGAATCTGCTGTGCGCTGCTGGCTGCCCTGTCCTTGCTGCTGCCCAATTCCAGCTCCCCTGTAACCCCAGCTGAGCTCCAGGTGCAAGCCACCGCGCTGTACTGCGCTGTACCCCCCACCTCAGAAGACGTCACTTCTGCCGCTAGCCTTCGGGTCTCCAAATTCCCAAGCAACTGAAGCACGCCGCAGCTCAGGGCTCTCCTGAAACATTCTGCCACCCTGCCTTTGCCCCTGCCATCCCCAAAGCCCGTGCCTTTTTCCGAGCAGACGAGGGAATTTGGGCAGTTTGAGGCTACGCAGGAGCCCCGAGGCTGCAGGACGTGTGCTGCACTGACGGGACCTCGCACATCCTCTTGGAGCACCTGCATCTTCCTGACTTTGGAGAGCAAATTTTGGACATTGAAAATGCAGCAAAGCTAGCTGGGGTCTTTTTTGTGCCTTCCTAGCTCACTTGACCACTGTTTCCTTTCAAAGCAAGCCATAGAGCCAAAAGCATTCCCTTTAATGCACTTGATAGGGGTTTGATGCCAGTGGTGGGCTCTTTCATCTGCCGCTCCCTCAGAAAAGGATGCAGATAGAGAGATTAAAGGAGAGGGAAGCCTGGTGTCCGTAAGCCCCACGCTGAGACCTGCTGGCTCCCGGGTCTCTGAGTCAGGCTGGCTGGCAGTGGGGAGAAGCAGAGCCTCCTACAGAAGGGTTGGTGGTGAAACAAAGAACCAGCGCTTCTGGTGAAAAGGGAAAAGAAAAAAAAAATCTGTTTTGACTTGGAAATCTTTTACTATTGTAAGTGAAACAGCAAGGTAAATACATTTCATCTAGGTTTCATCATTACAACTCAGTCTGACATTTACATTGTATTAAAATTTTAATATTAATAGGATACTGCTATATAATGTTTAATAGGTATCTATTTAATATTTTTTTCTAAGCTAACATTTCACATGCTAAAATCCGAGTGGCAAAATCCCCTTGCTCCATTAGAGAAGAAAGCAGCCGGCACCAGTTAAGATCCACCTGACGCCAGCGAGGCTCAGCACCAAATACAACCCAACAAACCGCACTGACACCGGTAACATTTGTGAGAGCATCTCAAGGGCTCTTGACCGACCTGTACCAGAGAAGGGACTGGGAGAAAACGGCTCTGCCCAGCCCCAGGGCCACCCCAGGACACAAAGCAGCACCCTGCAGGCCCCCGGGGGGACCGGAGCCCACCACGGGCACCCATCGGCACCGGGTGCTGGCTCTGAATTGCAACGGAGATGGAGATTCATGAGGCTGTGCCTGGATTTCAAAGCAGCTCCCCTTAACAGGGCTTTGTCTGGATGCCGCAGCCATATAACAGGGCCCCCTATTAAATCAGGGGTGTTTAATAGGATCTGATGGCTGTGCATGTATCTAATTGGACCTAATCTTTATAATCCTCCTTTCCTCACCCTCTCCCAACCTCTCCGCTTTGCCACTCTCCCTCCCTGCAGCACCAAGAGCCTGCTCCCCAGCTGCAGAGGGGACGGGGCTGTCCTGGAGCCACCCCCAGCTGGAGACATCCCCGCTGATCCCTGGGGGCATTCCCCCCAGCTCCCCGCCGCACGTCCTCACTGCCCTGCAGGACTTCGCCCAGCCCTGGACGGGCCCCAGGACACAGGCACAGCCTGGGGGAAAAGGCAGGGAAAGTGCAAAGTGCTGGCTCCCACCAGGAGCTGAGGCGTTCAGCTTCAGGGATCTGTAACCGAACGGCTGGAGCAGCATTCCTTTTGCCTTGTCCTTTGTCAAAAGGGAACATGCACGTGTATTTTTAAAACAACCCTCCTTTGCCACATGCAGGTCGGAGGAACCAGTGTCTCTTTCAAGCAAAGCAGCAATAAAGGCGTGTTCAGAGTCCCTACAAGAGCTCTGAAGGTTCCCATGCCCATTCCCTACCCCTTGGCTGGGACCTGTGCACCAGAGGGGCACGGGAGGCTCCTCAGCTCCAGCCACAGAACCGCTGCCCCGCGGCATTCCCAGGAGCACAGGGAGGACAACCCTGCAATTCCTGCTTGTGTCTTCCACACACACGCATTCCCATACACTGTTTTCTAAGGAATACGAGCCTGAGTCTTCCTGCACCGCCTGAGCACGAGGACATCTCCAGCCCAGCCCCTCTGGTGGCCAAAGCAGCCTCCTCCAGAAGCAAGCAGCCTCCCGCTGCCCACCTCCCCACCACCAGGGGTCCCGCAGAATTAATTCACATGGTTTATTTGCAGCTGAATCAAGCTCTGGCACTGCCCTAAGATTTATGCTCCACGCAGGCCTTAATGACAGACAGTGGGGTTGGAAGGTTAGAGAAGCAATATTTCCAGAATTTGCATAAAACAAGGGCATTTCATAATTTAGCTGATGCAGATTCGGATAAGATGAAATTGTTGGCCATTTTATAATTAGATGGCTAATCATAAAATAACCTTTACGAGTCATCAAAAACCATTATTACAGAAATTAATTCCTGCTCCGTATCAAATGTATTTTACCCTCGTCCTTGAGGATCAGAGGCAATAACTGAAGATCTTTTCAGCAGGACTCGTTCTGCAGCCAGCCCCACGTCGTTACAGTATTTTACGGATCACAAATGCTTAATCAATAACGCAGCACTTTTGGGAACGATGCTCTTGCTCTTGTCTTTCTGTGGCTGGAATTGTTTGGCCGGCTGCTCACAAATCTTTTGACAGGGATTCATTGTTTTGGAGATACCCTTGTCTGCTCTGCAGGGTAGATCCATCAGCTGAGCTCCGTGAGCGGGAAGTTTATTGGGGTAGAAAGAGACGTCCTGGCAAGCGGCTGGAGTCACTGCTCCAGGTTCGCTGCTCGACTCGGCAGGTTAATGAACGGCCCCGGGGAGCCATTAAGAATGCCACATCTGGCAGATCACTCCTCTGGGGAAGGAAAACAAAGCCGAGGCATCCCATCCCACACCGCACACCAGCTTTCCTCCATGGGTGTTGTCCCGACTCCCAGTGTCCCGTTAGAAGGGCGGATGCGTTGCTCCATGGGTAGAGCAGGGGGTCCTCAGCTCCCCTCACGGCACCTACGTCTCCACTACAACCCCATGAAGCAGCTCACGAAAAAACCCTTCACTAACACTTGGAGAAACCCAGGCCAGCCCTGTCCACAAACGCACACGGAGCGTCAGCAGCATCCACACCTTGGGGTCCCGCTGCCACCCTCATCCCCACAGCAGCAGCAGAAAATGGTTGGCCATCTCTGCCCCCAGGGGCAAAGCTACAGCCGTGCTCTGTGGGGCAGCCCCTGCCCAGCACAGGGGGCAAGCAACGTCCTCGGCAATCATCTGCAGAAAATGCAGAACCACCTAGGTCCTGCCCTCTCTGTTACATTTCCCACACTCCTTTGTAAGAGGAATTATCTACTGCAGGCCCCCCCCCTTGATTTATGTGCGAGTCCTTTGCAGGTGTACTCACCTTTTTTGACGTTGTCATGTGAGTAAACTTCGAACCTGCTCAGCCTCATGGAAGGAGAGGGAGGCGAAGAGCAAGCATCAAACAAATCAGAAGAGATTTACACCACTGGTCTCTGAGGCTCAGCAGCTCTTCTGGGACATGAGATGGCACCAACTTCTCAGCTGCCACCAATTCCCCCTACAACGCATCAATGAGGCGATTCACACAACAATGTGACGTTTAGGGAGCTGGGTCAGCTCACCCAAAAGTAATCATTTACCTGAATAAGCAAAGGTCTTTATTGTGGCCTAAATAAGAGGGATTGAATAAGCTGGAGCAGCTAGGAAAGAAGAGGATTAAGTCTATAACCTTCATAAAGAAGAAATAAACCTGAAAAAAAAAAAAAAAAAACACTTCAGGAAACAGATCATGCATCACTTACTGCAACCTCTCTGCCTACATCTGTGCACTGCAGCTCAGACACGTGACCCTCTTCTAAACCTGGTGCTAATCCTAAAAGCCTAAAAATTGTTGACCCATCACTATTAATTAGCTCAGTTACCAAAACATACAAGATGATCATGCTATTAATTCCTGTACATCTACTGCATCGCCGCCTGGGGCTGAGGAGCTGGGCAGAAGACTGCCGGAGGCTTTCCCTCCCATGCCCCATCAGCACCCCCAGGAATCAGCCGCTCCCTGGGGCCAGAACTGCAGCTTGGGTGCTGCCACATCTGCAGCACAGGATAGCACATCACCGTGGCAGGAAAGCAATAAACACGGTTATAGAAGAAACTTGTGATTATTCAGAAGCGCGTGTGGGCAGAAGCAAGCCCTACATGACAGAAAAGCACTTCAGCAACTGCGGCAGAGCTTTTACGATCTTGCAATTCCATATTTTCCCAGCTTTGCTTCTGGAAACTAATTTCCTTTTTTCTGAGGTGACAACACACCCATCCCTCTCCACCTCATCTCACCCAAGGGAGAAGCCCCAGGGGTCGAGCAGGCAGATGCAAAGCTGGTCTGGAAGGTTGTCCCACCTGCACCAGGCTCTGTCACGCAGCCCTGTCCCCATGGGAAGCTCCCCAGCATGTGTGGGGCCACTTTTCACCCCGGGGTCCGAGGCTGCCTGCCAGCCCAGGCAGGCTGGTGCTGCGTTTGGTTCGCATTACTCACGGTCCGGGTGATAACGGAGCACTTTGGGTGACAATGCAGTGTTACTGGAGACAGCTCCCTGACACCACCCCTGGGGCATGATTCCTGAACAAAGCTATTCAGGATTTCAAGGACAGCGTTTTCCAAGCACTTCCACCAAGACGCTTGCAGAAGCCCTGTGTGCCGGCCTTTAGCTGAGGATGGGGGCGAGAAAGGACAGATTTAGTTGGTTCCTTACCAGTGATGTCCAAAATGACTTTTATTTTTTGTCTTTTCAGGGGGAGGACCAACACTCTACTTATCCTCAGAAACAGCAGCTTTGCCTTCCTCCCCTTTGCTGGCTGGTGCAGAGCTGAAGCCCTGTGTCCGTACTGAGCCACTTTGCTGCACTCTCACCAGCTTCCCACCACAACCTTTGGTCATCTCCACCTCCCCATGGCCTTCTGACGTCCTGGCATCACCCTTGTCCCACAGGCATGGCCCCGAGGGTGGGAGAGGAAAGCAGCCAGCCCAGAGCCAGATGGGCACTGATAAAACTCCAGTCCGAGATGAGATAAGGGAGAGAGATGGGGAAAGCTTCATGTTTCATTACAGCTGGTTCTGCCAACAGAGATCAGAGGCCTAGCAGTTCTCCAGCCGACCACAGAACACTCCAAAACACCCATGAGACACAGATTGACTGATTAATTAAGCAAAAAGAGGGGCCCTCTCCCCTTACGTTATCTTGAAAACACCTCTCCAGGTCATCTACACACCCAGAAAAAACAACGGAAGTAACAAGACACACATTTTATGCTTAAGTGCATCTTTCCTAATATAATCACCAAGTGCAAACACCTTGCCTCTAACACAAAGCCAGAGCGAATTGTCTGGGGACAAGCAGCAGATCTGTCACCAGATCTGGGACCAAGGACCCAGGGAGGATCTCAGAAGCCACCGACATTTGCAGCCCAGCACCTCGAGGTGAGCCGAGAGCAGCACGTGGCAGCACCCACCCACCCCTGAGCCTCCAGTTCCACGTCCTCCCTCCGGGTGCCTGGGGGTAGACAGGAGGAGTACAGGGAAGAAATCAGATCTCGAGGCCTTCTGCCATGCATCATGCTGAGAGGCACAAGCCTGAGACACCCAAAGCCAGAGCTGCTTGTCTTTGCCATACACAATTCTTGACTTTTAACTAAGGTCGTCAACACAGAAGAGCTTTTGGCAGAGGACATAGGATACAGCACCCCACTGTGACCAGAGCCTCAGGGACTGGCCACCCCTGCACCCTCCAACAAGACCTTTTCTTTGGCTTAAGCTCAAGGCGAACCATGCTGGAACAGCAGAAATTACCTCAATAAACATCTGGGGCCAGGAGCAAGCCATGAGCAGACATCGCCACCTGCAAGGGGGTTGGATGCCAAAGCGGAGGAGGGCTGGGTTCTGCGGGGGTTTGAGGGGGCACATACCAGCAGTGCCAGTCCAGAGGAAAGAGCTTTATAGGAACATAGCTGATGGGATGGGAAAAACAAGAGCCATCCATTCCAGCCCAGACAGAGGACAGGCATTGGCAGTCATCAGACCCAGGTCCTCAGCCCATATACAACGGGCTCCTGGGCACATCACATATATAACTGCACACAGCTGTGCAGGCACAAAGGGGGAGGCAAGCCAGAGCCCTGCCAGGGCTGCTCACAAGCAACTCTGTAAAAGTAATAAGAATTTTTTAAAAAATAAAGCTTCTCAGAGCTCTCAGAGTTCTCAGACCCAGAAGCAAGCCAGATGCAGCCAGCCCACCCCAAAATACCAGCAGCACCAGCACAAAGCCCAGCCACTGCCGAGGTCTCCCATTCACACAGGGCAGCAGCCATCACGGTCAGTCTTCATTTTATGCCCAAAACCCCCAGAAGGACGTCCTCAAAAGCAACCCAGGGGTACAGCCCTGCTGCCAGTACCACTGCTCACTCTGGAGGTGCCCCAGGCCTCTCACCAGCCTCCAGACCCATGGGCAAGGAGAGGCCGTGCCAGAGGCTCCCAAGTGGTAATTCGGGCAAGGCAAGGGCATTCCTCACAACCTCCTCCTGGGGACATGGACCGACTTCGAAATAAGCCGTGGCAGAGCCCACTGTCCCCAGTTCCTGACCTGCCCCGGGCTGTGCTCCCATTCCCCCCGTGAGCCCCTTCCTCCCGTGCTCGCAGAAGGCCCGGGGGGCAGCGCTCTCGCTTTCACAGCCAGGCATTTGTAAGGTGTTCGTGCTGCAGTCTGGGCCTCACCTCCCTGTTTTATGTCTAATCTCAGTTTCATGGAGCTCAGGCAATTCTTTCAAGGCTCCCGTGAATGATCTTTATCCCTTTTGCAGCTCATTCCAATTCTGTGAATAAAATCCCTGGGTGGCCCTGGAAGAAGAAGAGAAAAAAAAGATGACATTTGAAATGAAATAAAAAGCAGAAAACAGAACATATTTTTTGGAAGAAAACTCACAACCCTAAATCTAGCAAGCTATAAACAAGCATGCTTGGCATTTGTGGATCCCCAAACCCTTTGTAGGGAGGGGTAGAAATATATAAATAAATAAGATAAATGGGTCTATCTGCATTTCATAGGCAAAGGGAGTGTGGTCCTAACCAGGGAAAGACCCCCTGGTCTAAGTGACCTCAGCAGGGCAAAGGCAGCCTCCTTTGTATCGCATCTCCTTTCGGGGCAACGGTGAGGCAAGACCGGGTGGCTGTTCTGGGAGGTGGAACAGGGGCTCTCTTATCAATTCCCAGGACAAGGAGAAAATATCATCCCACCTGACACCTACAGCAGAACACTTATCTCACACAAAAGCACTCAAAGCGGAGATCCTGAGCTGCACCTCCCTAGCAGGTGACTAAGAGCCATTTACACCTCTTCTCCAGGCTGGGAGCAACCAACTTCATATCAGATTTTGGAGTATTCCTTCTATTCTTGGTCCACGAGTTCCTCCAGCAGGAATGGCCGTCCCACCAGAGTGCTGAGTGCTCATCCACCAGCCGGCATCCTCAGCCTGCTCTTCTTCACCTCCTCAGCTCCTTGGGTCAATCCGACTCTCCATCCAAGTCATCAGATGCATTTGGTCGGAAGGGAAGGCAAATACCTGTCCTCATTGCCCAAAGCAACTCTGAAATTCAGGTCACTCTCCCCTTTGTTCGCTGGCGGGGGGCAGAAACCATCTCACACCCACAGAGCTACCGGCACATGTGGCTTACAGCCTGGCCCCAGCTCCTCCCAGGCTTCCCTGAAAAGAAGCTTGGCATCAAGAAAGAAGGAGAAAAAGGCATTCCTCCTTGCAGGGAAGGGTGCTGTGCTCCCCTCGGCTTAATGCAGAGTGTTTTCTTGCAGTCCTGGGAGCAGAGAGGGGTCCTGCACCCTCTGGGCTGGGAATCACGTCTGCTGGAGGCAGCCAGGAGCAGGAGGGAGCTGTGGGGCAGGATCCGGCCCCGGGCGGGAGGGCTCTGGAGGGCAGCGGCTGCAGGGATTATTAGACAGAAATTAATCTGTAAGGAAAACTTAGCAACAGTTAGAAGAAATATTGATTTTGTGTTTGTCCGCTTCTGCAGGGCCTGAGAAATGGCAGATTCAGCCAGCAACTGGGGCTGTTTGGGCTTAATTCAAACCCTGATTTACACTAACGCTGGGAATAGACGAGTGCATCAGCCGAATTGAATCTAAAATTATTACTTTTTCCCTCCCCCCTCCCACCCCTTTATCTAGTGCTTTCGGGCAGATCTGACACCGATTTGGTGCCCGTTACCTGCCGCACAGTCACAGCTAGCAGCCCTCGTTTCTCCAGCGCCACAGACCCTAACCCCACAGCCGGGGTCTCCCTGGCACAGGCACTCCCCCAGCGCCATCTGCTGCTGCCCGTGCCCCCAGGCCCCCGCTGTGACAGCTTTGCAAATGCAGGGTGGTAAAAACACAGCTTTACAAGACGGAGTTCACCCTTGAGATCCAGAAAGCAGCAGACACAGAGCTGGCTCTGCTCACTGCCATGATTACGGGTGGCGGTGCCACAAGGCACTGGGACAGCGAGGTGCTGCCCACCTCTTCACCCAACGCACAAGTAACACATTTACAGCCGTGGGGGGGGCGCGCCCCCCCCATCAACACTAAAGCAGCCTCCTTATGAAGAAAAATATGTATTTATGCATGTAAAGCCCATCTGCTGCGTGCCCATCAGCGCCCAGCGGATGGCACCCAGGCTCTCTGGCAGCGCTCACCTCTGCAGCCGCATGGAGCTCATCCTGCGGGCACTTGTGCTGAGGTTTGTCATGGCAGGGGCTTCCAATAGCCCCAAGTTTCTCTTTTCTAGTGTTTTCCAAATGAAAACACGTTTCTTCACTGTGATCCCTTCGGTTTCCACAGAAAACCGAACGTTTCCCTGACGTTGCACCATTTTTAAAGTTCTGCATTATTCTCAACTAGCAGAGATGAGAAATTGCGGTTTCCTTGGTCCAGAGACAGGGGGAAAGAAACTGCACTTTGTTGCAAAGCACAATTCGTTTCCTGTCCGGTTACAGCCAGCCTTAACTCGAGTGGTCTCCAGCTCTCTCAAAATCCAGGAGCTACTCAGCCGATCCTCAGCAGGGATCTCCCAGCCTAAAGCTGTCATTTTAATTTTCTAAGCCTCTAAACCCACAGGTTAGTGTCAAAAAAAAAAAAAAAAAGGAAAAAAAAGAAAAGCACATGGGAAATAACATCAATAAATAACCCAAGCAGGGCAGGAGGAGAAGCACAGCGCTGCTTTGAGTGATCCCTGGGGCCGAAGCAGTGCGATGCTGAATCCCGCCGCCCGCCCAGCTCCCCCCCTGCTGCCCCCAGGCTTTTTCCCATTGCAAGATCCCATTTGGGGTCTAACACAGCCGCCCTTCCTGCAGCCACTGGAGGTGTGAAAGTCAGATTTAGCCATCGATAGGACTTTTTATCTTTTTTCCCCCTCCAACGCCAGGGTAATTCAGCCCTGCCCAGGCTCCACGGGTGCAGAGATCAGCACGGAGTTCAGGCTCTGTGTCAGCACCGCATCTGCTGTGTACTTGCATAAAATGTAATTCCTTTGGTTACAGGTAATACCTGGAAGAGGAAAAAAGACCCTTTGCACCCCTCCTCATCTGCACGCAGAGATGAGCTCTCTGCAAGCAGCACGTTGTGCCAGGCCCCCCTACCCAAGGTGCTGCTCGCTGCACCATCAGCGCAGGACAAACCGCGACACCCCCAGCCGGCAGGAACCAGGCCTGGACCTCAGAGCCCTTTGGTGGACACCGGCATCCATGGGCCATGCTGCCCACCCAGGCACCACCCAGGCCAATCCCCAAAAGACCCTGGCAATTAAAAGTCTTACTGCCCTCTTTTTCCTCCTTACCCTGATATTTTTGCTCTCCTTGGCTTTTCCAGGGCTTGTCCTGGCTGGATGCGATGTCCTGGCGGCGGTCCGAGCACTGTCGTCACCCCAGGAGCGCCAGCTCTGGTATTCCCCTCTCACCCGCTACAATCAATCCCTTTTCCGTGCCTGGACTCGAACAAGGGTGGCATCCGCCTCAAGTCAGGAACGCAAAACCCAAAGCAAATACACAGCTGGAAAAAAAAACCCTCAGCGCCCTGCGGTCTTTACATCCTCCCAGGCAGTAGGGCTGCAGAGGGAAGAAATCCCCTCCAGCACCACGCCTCCGGGACACTGCCTTCCTGGCCTTTCGTTTAAAGCTGAATTCAATCTGCAGGTCTCTGTGAATGACGGTCGTGTGGCCCAGGGTGGTCTCACTGTGGCAGACGTCGAAGGGACAGCAGCCCTGGGGACGCTGCTGTGGCCAGGGTCGCGGGACGGAGGAATTCCCACCTCCGCAGCCGCCATGCCCAGAGCTGCCCCGGTGGGCCCAGGCAGCCAGGGGGGAGTTGTACTGTTTTTTACTGGAAATAAACCGGAGCATCTGAATTAAAGCAAGTCTGGCTTTTTTTCCCCAGCTGCTCAGCAGTGGCCCCAGGTCCAAGGATGTCCAAGGCGGTTTGGGAACATCCACACAAGGAGCTCCCTTTTCCAATTAAAAGCTAATTGTCTCTTTACTCGTTAACCATGCTAGCTTTACTCATTTTCCTCTCTATTTTCCATCCCTTGATCTTTCTTAATAAGCCATCTGCAAAGCAGGACACCCAGCTCCATTTGGATTTACAGCGTTAGGGTAGCAGTTAATACTTCTCAGCCTCATAATCCTTTAATTTAGGGGCAGCTCTGAAATGAACGCGCCAGGTTCGTGCACTGATTCATCCTGCAGTGGCGGCTGGCAGCGCCCACTCTCAGCTCACATCAGCGCAGGAAAGCAAATGCAATTTTTTTTTTTTTATATATTGTTTTAAAATACACCCAGTACAGGAATGAGCAAGACCTCTAAATCCAGAGAGCAGCGTCCTCTGTTCCTGCAGAGGAAAGCCAAAATCCATTCGGAGGTGCCAGAGCTCTGGCCATGCAGCACTCGTCAGGACAAGGCAGTCCTCACGGAGAGCAGTTTTGTGGATGATCTCCATCAAATTCACAGTGCCAAGGGCTCGAAAGAAAATAAGAATCAGCTTGGGATGTGTCCAAGACAATTAGGAAAAAAATATCTGGGAGATGCCCAAAGGCTGCTTCTCCCCTCACCCCCCAAGCCAAACAGGGATGGATGGTTTTATGATGATTTCTCTTAAAATAACAAGAAAATTCAAACAGCTACAGCCAGGCTTTCAGACAAGTGGTCCCAGCCGTATTTCCAAAGCAAACATTGCAGCACTGAGAAACAGAAATAAAAATGACTTCATGGATTTGCTTTGGCCCAGAGCTTGTAGAAATGAAAAATGAGCCGGGCTCCGAAAACTCCCTTGTTTCCCAGGATCCAAGGTTTTATTAACAAGTTTGTCAGCAAGGATTTTTTGGCTCTGTATTTCCAATGTCAACGACAGCCTAAAACAAGATGTACACAGCACTCCCCTGTTTTTCCAGCCTGCAAAGGGACTACGGAGAGTGCCCCTGCTAAAGAGGGGAGGGGGTGCGTGGACACCCTTGCTCTGCTGCCATCCACCCAAGGCACGTCTGCCACGAGGCCGCTGCTGGCTGCCAAAGGACAGCACATCACAAGAGACCCACCGGCACTCTCACAGAGCTGTTCGTGTGCCAGTCTGAGAATCGAGCTGCTCTTCAGTCTTTCCAGCAGCTTCCCTCTGCAGTTGTGTGCTGCTCTCATTGCTGTGTTTCATCCTTGGCTACATCAAAAGAAAATTCACTGCAACGGCTGCACCCACACGGCTCCGGCCCCTGAAGGAAGGACAGAAGAGGCTCTGCCCCACCAGGTGCTCCGCATGCTGTTCTCCAGCCCATGCTCCCTGCAGCCTCTGTCCACTCTTTCACCTTCCCATAAAGTAGCAAAATATATTCCTAAATGGATGAAACTACTGGGGGAGAGAAGCAGCCATCCTTTCTCCCCCACGTGGGGAGAAATCCCACAGGAAACAGCTCCCACACAAAAATGTGTTTCTGCTATCTTGGCTTTCCTGCCTCTGTAACAAGCCCTGAGCCTTTCTGCTCGTCAGTTGACCTCGGCCTACCTCAAACATCACATGTAACAGAATCACAGAATTTTCTAGGTTGGAAGAGACCTCAAGATCATCAAGTCCAACCTCTGACCTAACACTAACAGTCCCCACTAAACCATATCCCTAAGCTCTACATCTAAACGTCTTTTAAAGACCTCCAGGGATGGGGACTCCACCACTTCCCTGGGCAGCCCGTTCCAGTGTCTAACAACCCTTTCAGTAAAGAAGCTCTTCCTAACATCCAACCTAAAACTCCCCTGGTGCAACTTAAGCCCATTCCCCCTCGTCCTGTCACCAGGCACGTGGGAGAACAGACCAACCCCCACCTCGCTACAGCCTCCCTTGAGGTACCTGTAGAGAGCGATAAGGTCACCCCTGAGCCTCCTTTTCTCCAGGCTGAACAGTCCCAGCTCCCTCAGCCGCTCCTCGTAGGACTTGTTCTCCAGGCCCTTCACCAGCTTCATAGCCCTTCTCTGGACTCGCTCGAGCACCTCCATGTCCTTCTTGTAGCGAGGGGCCCAAAACTGAACACAGTACTCGAGGTGCGGCCTCACCAGAGCCGAGTACAGGGGGACGATCACCTCCCTGGCCCTGCTGGCCACACTGTTTCTTATACAGGCCAGGATGCTGCTGGCCTTCTTGGCCACCTGAGCACACTGCTGGCTCATATTCAGCCGACTATCAACCATCACTCCCAGGTCCTTCTCTGCCTGGCAGCTTTCTAACCACACATCTCCCAGCCTGTAGCTCTGCTTGGGGTTATTGTGCCCCAGGTGCAGGACCCGGCACTTGGCCTTGTTGAACTTCATGCAGTTGACCTCAGCCCATCGGTCCAGCCTCTCCAGATCCTCCTGCAGAGATGTAAGCAGCAGCACTGCCCCTCGGGTCTCGTACAGGCCCAGCCTCCAGCATTAAGCCCCACCATTTACTAATTTTTGAGCATTTTGGTCAGCTGGACCAGCCCCCCCCCCCCTCAGGGGGCACAGACCCAGGTACCACCGCCCAGGAGCCGAGGTTTGCAGGGCTCCTCTGGGCCAGCAGCACCCAGCAGCTGCCCGAGGGCTGCAGTCGCCCTGAGCTGCCCCTCTCTGCTCCCTTCCCTTCTCAGGAGCCCCCAAAACGCTGCAGTCCACAGCGTGCTACCCAGCACCACCCCGGCACAGCACTGCCTCCCTCTGCGCGTCGTGAGGCCCCAGACAGAGTTGGAGCGAGTCTGAACAACAGGGTCAGGCAGGGTGTCGTTAGCACCATCGTTTATTTCAAGAGGCAGCACATCCCTGGGAAGAGGCACCCGCTGCTCCCGTCCTGCAGCACGGCAGCACAAAGCAGCCCCGCGGGGAGCGAGCACACAGCTCCAACTGCGGGTCACCCCAAAGCACGTCCCCCAGGAGAGCACAACACCTCCCCTGTCCCGGCACACAGGAGAACCTCTCCATCCCCTGGAGGAAGACAGAAGTGGGATGTGAGGCGTGCAGGAACCTTAACAAAAGCCATTCCCAAGGCACCAGAGCAGGCAGCACGAAATCCAGGCAGCCGACAAGGTCCGTGTCCAGCACCCCGTGCACGTGTGGCTCCAAGGTGGAGCGCAGCTTCCTGCTTCTGCAGCGCCCAGGTCCTGCAGAGCGCTCTTGCTGTCAGCTCTCCAGCCCTCCCGTTTGCCTTTCTGTAATGATTCCAGAACTCGCATCCCACACTTTAGCCAGCAGTTAGCCCAATTTAATACAACGCAGATCTACCTGGGAACAGAGGGGAAAAAATTCACCCCTAAAGGCTACGGCCTTGCAGAGGATTTCATTTTCCTCACCCCTCTGTGGTTCCCTCCCCTCCACTCATAAAAATAAAAAATAAAATAAAAAGAGCAGAACAATCCTTCATGATAAGATTAAGGTCCTTGATGTGTGACTTTGTTTCAACATGCCCAGAAATTGGCGTGCTTTCTCCTGCATGAAGAGTTGGTCTCGAGTTCCACCGCAGGCCACCGCTTTCCAAGCTCTGGTCATCTACGGAGGGAAGAGAAAGCAGGTGTGGAACACAGTCAAGGGAGAGGAGGGGGCTGGGCACCCTGCTCTTTGTGTCCTAGTGGGACAAACACCTGTTTTAAAACAGCGTGTGAAAATAAATAAAACTACCTACCTGCTACCCAACAGAAAATAAACACCTCTAGCACAGGGACCACATCCAGCCGTTTCCCAGGTAAGCGCTCCGTGGCAGAACCACCCATGGGCCCCTTGAGGGCTTTCCCTTGCTCGAGTTGAGACCAAAACCCCGAAGCACAACCCCACTAAGCTTCAGTGTGGAGTCCAGAGGGGTGAAAGGAATTCAAGACCAGCTTTGGGGTTTATTCCCAATTAGCTCAGTTCCTACAGGAGCTGCTCAGCCCCAGACCTTGAAGGGTTAGGTCGGTCAGAAAGACCATCCATCCTCAGCAGTAATTAAGTGGTGCCAGGAGCTTCAGCGCTGCCTGGCCTCCCAGCCACACAGGAAGAGCTGAAAATCAGGTGGGCTTCAGTCACTGTGTGTAAGAAGGGCTCCCATGAGGTGCTTTGGCTTTCCTAGCCTCTGCAAATGCTCTGATAAACGCAGCCAGAAGATATACAGCGCCCTGAACTGGAAATATCCCCTCATGTGCACTGCAAAGAACCAGAGCCTGATGTGCAGTGTTTGCTAACAGTAACGCCCCACGCAGCCACAGCACGGCTTTGGGGCTGATTTAGGTTCAGCCCACAGCTAAGTGGGAATAATAAGTAACTGCCACTGCTGGTAGCACCAGGGTGGTGCAATAAATCCCAAGAGCCCAGGAACACCACAGGCAGCTCTGCTGTCTATGTGCAATGGGATTTCAGGGCACACCTGTACTCTGTCACCGCACACTCTGCCTTACTGTCACCCCCAAGTCACTTGCAGAGCTTTATTTATATGGATCTATTAGCACTCAGGGCAGTACGACCCTGCCTAGGACAGCAGGAGAAATGGAAGTGTTTAAGTAGGGTTTACTTTGAGAAGGGGAAGGAATTACTCTGGCTGAGGAGTACTTATTTGTCAGAAGAAAGCTTTCACAACAGACAGCTCTAATCCAGGGATGGATGCTGCATTTAGCTGAAGACAGAGCCAAGGCCGCTCTGAAAAGACAACGCTGCACCTGAGCCCTTCCCGGGATCTGAAACCCTCCCCACACCAGCCCCCAGCTGCAGTTTCACCCCTCACCAGGGAAAACACCTACTTCCACCCTCATCCAAGCTACCTGAGAGCTCTCATGACTTGGCCCAGGCAAACACCTGCAAAAATCATGCTCTGCCCAAACAACGTGGGGATGCACCTCTGCACTCTGTCTGCAAGTACATCAGCTGATACCCTGGGGATTTACAGAGAACACAAGAAACCATTTATGCCCCCCAGAGTCACATACCCATAAGGGCACCAGCCCCTCAGCACAGGCTACAAGGTATGCTTGAGGGGCAAGAAAACACCCTCCTCTGGAGCTCTGCAATGCCTCTGCTCAGGTAAATAGCAGGATAAACACAGCCCACGCTGTCTGTGTCACACAGCCTTCGCCACAACTTAGGAATACCCTAAAATCACAGGGGCAGAAAGTACCTTTGTGTTTAGCGCTTACATAGCGCCTCACAGAGCTGCTGTGGTCAGAGAAACAAGAGATTAAGCTGCTGCTGTCCACCTGAGGAGCGCTCACTGGGAAGAAGAAGGTTTACTTCACTGCTGGGTTACTCATCTAAATTCCTTGACGGACTGGGACAGGATGCAGGCTCCCAGGAGGAAATCCAGGGCCAGACATGCTGCGTAGGCCACAGTTCTGCTGAGCCATGGGGCTTTGAGCCCCAGCAGAAGGGCAGGCTTGCACAGAGAGGGGAGGGAGCTGTAGTGTGACGCTACCGGTTCAGCATCCCCAAAGCTGGGTGCAAAGAGACCTGACAGTGTACAGATGCCCACGCAAGAGCGCACGGTGTTCCTCCTGAGCTTGGTCCCGAGGAGGGACAAGGGCTGCAGCACCAGCTCACCTGCTGACGGGCAGGAGTGGCTGCAGGGCTTACCGGTGCCGGTGGTCTGAAATGGCTTGGCATTTTCCTGTAGGACATTTTCTCTGACTGCACTTGCACGAAGGCTCTGTTGAGCAAGCCGCAGTCATTCTTCCTGCCCGAGGAGGAAAGGTTCAGGGACCTCGACAGGAAATTCACAGGCTGCAAAGGGAGAAAAAACTGTATGAGGAAAGAAGTCGGTTTGCCCTAACAGTGCCTGGCCAAAAGGCCAGCTAACAAACGCCGTGCTTCATCCACATGTTCAAAGGCAGGTGGCCGAGCCACCACTGCTTTGCACAGGGTTTCTCTGGAGAGCTTACTAACCATGCCAGGCTTGCAGAGCAAGAAAAAAAAAAAAAAAAAACACAAATAGCTATGATGCAAAAAACAAGTGGCAGTGCTCAAATACAGCCTTCATCTTCTCCGGGCAGGAAGGTGCCTCTCACCCCTACAGCCAGCCTCGGCAAGGGCAGCCTGAGGGCTCTGAGGATGAGAGCATGTAAGGCTTCTCCCATCTCACAGGCAGAAAAGCAGCTGGGGCAGTGGTCAAACGAGAAGGGAATTTGCACCTACTTCTGCAGACAGCTTTTCACCAGGATTTTTATTCACCTAGTGTCTTTCTCCTTCAGGCTGTGATTCATTTCACCTACAGTCCCACACCATGCCTGGGCTCTGGATCCTGTAGCCCCTATGTTAAGTTGCTACTGTCAGGAGAAAAAAAAATGTCTTTCTGTTGCTTTCAAGGGCTACAGGTCCCACGGTCACTAAAGTCAGCAAGCAAAAGCATCAGTGGTGGTGGGAAGAAGCCTACAGCCAAGCCCAGGGAAGTGCTGGAAGAGCAGAACAAGCCCTCTGCTTCAGCAGCACTGAGACACGGGGCAGCACAGATGCCTGGGAATGCTCTCAGTAACAGCTTGATGCTACAGAAAAGCTGCTGGCGGAAGAGGAGCAATCTGCTTCCTCGCAACAGTGCTGCATCAAGGGTTCATCCACTCCCTTGGCTACTCAATTTAGGGAGCCAAAGTGGCCAAGAGCGAGTGATTATCTTCCCCTTCTGATACGGGTCTGCAGGATCAGCTCACTAAACCAGACCCTTGAGGACAAACAAACGTATGTGGTGGGATGAAAATGGAGAGGGCCACAATATAGAGTTCTGGGCACGTGGCATGTCGGTGAAATGCTTGTGCTTTGGTATTGGAGAACACAAATTTATAAAAGCCTCTTGCTTCCTCACCTACACGCAGAGCTTGAAAACAGCAAGAAGCAGAGCAGCAGGTTCTGCAGGCAGCCAAGCAAGGAGGAGAAATAGTGCAGTGTTGGTACCAAGACCATCTTGCTGCTTTCTAAACAGTTCCTTCTAAAAACCCATCCTAACCCCTCAGGCAGGCACTCTCCACCCACAGCTCTCCAGAAAGCTCATGGAGGATCCTGAACAAGGATTACAGATGCGGCCAGCCCAGATCCCTATCCAGAGATCCCCTGCTAGAACAGCTCAGCAGCCAAGTTCACCTCTCAGCCCCATTTCAGCCAGACCTCTCCCTGCTCTGCTCACAGCACTCCTCACCTGGGTTCTTTTGAAACAGATATTCTTGGGGAGGGCAGGCACGTTCTGTGTCATATCTTCATCCACAATATCCAGGGCCAGCGACTTCCGGACCTTCTTGATGGGACTCCTGCGCAGCTGTGGGACACAGAAACACAAGTGTCAGCATCAATCAACTCGGTGACCTCCCCTCCTAAGGGCTGGTGCACAGCAAGCCCACGTCACCCCGCGTCTGCGTTGTACCAGCACCTCAGGAAGATGTATTGCATCCTTCCCCACCACAGGGCACAGCAGCTTCTAGTGCTCTCCTCGCTGGCACCAAGAGCCACTGATTTAGAAGAGAAAGCCCCTTCCTGCAGGAAGGGAAGGCCACAACACCTTTGGCAACTGAGCCAAGAGACTCTGTGCACCAGTCCTCAGGCTCTGGGGAGCCCAATTTGCCACAAACGCTTCACGAGTCTCTCCTGTACGTTAGGAGACAACATCTCCTAGCACAGACGTGAGTTCTGCAGAGACCAGGCCACAGCTGGCAGTATTTTAAGCAGGTCTTAACCTCAGGCAGATGAGCAGTCTCACTGACTAAAAGGTAGCAGCTACATGCTGAAAAGCTTTTTGGCATCAATAGTAGGATGAACTCAACCAGCAAAGACACCCCTCAACAGCACAGGACAGCCCAAAAGCAGATACTGGATGTTAAACCAGCTCACCCCTTGTTTTCTCTTTTGTTTCTCGGGCTTCACGTCGTCCTCTATGATAAGTTCAATGCCAGCCTCACTTCGGAGAACTTCTTTCAAGTCTTCTTCCAGGTGAGGAGTCTGGGGCTGGCGTGAGGAGGCAGGTAGACAGAGCGTAGGACAGTCAAAAATCTGTACACTGACCTCCTAGTATTCCCTCGACAGATAATAGGGTCAGAGCAGCCCACAGGAGCTCCCAGTGGGAAGACAAACATTACAAAGTATTTACTTCCCAGCAGGAAAAGACATGACGAGATTTCTGTTAGCCTAACAGATTTACAGGATCTCCATACATGGGAGAATGTCTGACCAGCTAAATCCCAAATATGCCACCAAGAGACCAGCGTGCACCGAAGGCGTGGTGTACTGCAGCTCTGCCAGCCTCCGGCACCTGTTTTAAGTCCATGTCAGAGACCCAGAGACACCATTTCCTTGCTCTTCCTCAAGGTCATCAGCAGCCAACCACTGCAGCCTAACTCGAGGGCAGTTTTTGCTCTTTTGGCAGCTTTGCAGAGGAGCTAGAAGTCCCGCCGCTACCTACCACGCCATTTTCACTCTGACAAGGTCTCCTTCATCCCTCTCACCTCAGCCTGGCACTAACAGACCGCACCGTTCCTGCACGGATGACAGCTGGCTCACAGCTCGGCTGCAACCTACCCCACATCCCTTTTGTGTTCACCGCGTGTCCTGGGAGCAAAGCACCGCCAGCAGCGAGCTGCAGCCCTGGCTGTTACGTACCAGAGGCCTTATTGGTCCGTATTTCTCCAGGGCGTTTTTGAAAGGCGTGGGGGTGTGCGGAGTGTTGTCCACCACATACTTCTGATCTGGTGTGACAAACCTGGCAGTGGAAAGTAGGGGAAAAAAAGGATTAACATGGTATAAACCACTAAGTAAAGCCCATCCTTCCAAACCCTCTTATTACAGAAGCCACCTGCAGTCTCACACAGTGACAGCAGAAACCGTCTGCCTGGCTGGAGCATTCCTGGGGCACAAGCAGGGCAAACAGGCACCAAGGAGCCTTTCGTAGGGAAAATGTCCTTCAGAAATACCAGCTATGCTGCTCCAGCACCCTTGCCAGAAAGCAGTACAACACCTGTGACACAGGCATCGCAGAGCCCTGCAGTCCAGTGCTATTCAGCAGTGCTTCTGCTGGTGGAGCTCCTCAGGGGCAGCCAGGGCTTTGTGACCATCACAGCTGGACCAGTGGAAGCCCCTGGGGCGCACACACTTCCAGCAGCCAGGTCGTACCACCGGGAGGTGGGAGCTGCTCTGGGTCATGCCAGGTTTGGAACCACAGCCAGCATCTCCACACAGCAGTGTAGTGATGTGTAGAGACAAAGAACACTTGCTGTGCAGGCCACCCTCCCTCACCTGGCTGGTACAACACTGATTTAAGGAAATCCCCAGACCGCCCTGCCACTCTCCCGGTGGTGCCACTACAAGTACTGGGTAGGTATGCTTGATTTGGATCAAACTCGTGTGAGAAAGGACAATGCTCAGGTATCAGGGAATGGCTAAGGTGAAAGAAAGGACTTACGCTGAGTTTTTCTGGAGCAGAGGGGTCTTGTCCCTGTGCAGCGGGGTGGTGACAATCACCTTCTGACTGCACACAGGCGTGGAGGTCAGAGATGGGTTCTCCAGTTCTAGTGTATCCTGTTTGGTCCAAAAATTTAGGAACTGCACAGCACGGGAAAGAATAAGTCACGCAGTCAGTCTCAAACTTCCTAACACGAAATGACTAGTCATTATCTTTACTTAAAGTGGGACGCCTGATATAGGGACAACCCTCCCATACCGAGTGGCACCAGCAGATCTGTTCCAGGATGACCCTTGTATGAGCTGGGACTTACTGTGGAACCGTCCTGTACGTGGGCACATGCATGAAGTGGCCAGAAGGTCCCTCACACCTATAAAGTTTACTCAGTTCCCAAGAGGGAAAAGCAGATAGAACTCTGTGCAGCTACAAGGTGGAGGGAAGGCTCTGCTTCTGGAATGCCAAGAGACAAGACAATGCCAAGAAAAGTGGAGAAGGAAGGGTGCTGCCTGCACACCAAAATTCTGGTCTGAGCTCAGGTCAGCAAACACAAGGTCAGTCCAAGTAACACAACAGTCTGTCGGCCGCATAAAAGTTGACAGGTTTTGTACTGAGCTGTCCTCAACCTAAACTGCAAGAAAACCACTGACTGCCTCATCTCTGCTGGGATTTTATTTCATGACAGCTTTCCTCCCACAACGAGTGAGGTTTGTACCCAAAAACCTATTGCAAGAAGAGCTGTTTGTGTTACGTTCACTGATGGCTGGAGCTCAGTCTGAGAGACAGGAGATGCAGTTTGTCTTCTCAGATGGATCCCAGGCTCTCAGCTTCTCACTCTGCAGAACTGCACATTTCAGGCCCTACTCTGATTTCCCTGTTCTTACTGGCCCTGCATTCAAGGTCCACCTGAACTTGGGTGTCAGTGGCCTGTGGTGCTCTCCCATGTGCCACCGAGGGCTGCAGAAACTGCAGAAATACAAAGGCGTGGAAGGCTTAGGCAGCGAGTGGCACAGGGAGATGGGTTCTGAATGACAGCAGCTGTGGGAGCTGTGCTGGGTGACTTATCCTGTTTTACAGGCAGAACTCCATCACAGCAACATCGAAGTCAGGGTGTCTGTACACCGCAGTGCTCCAGCAAGGCGTTTTTTGGGATGCACGCACATGTGCAGACATTGTAAGAATGATGGTACAATGGAAAATGTTTGTTTTGCAACAAAGATGAGGCCCAGCAGCATTTTCCCAAGCACAGCAACTCAAATACGTGCACCAGCATGTGCTGCCCAGCCCAGGTGGATGATTTAACTGGAACTACCCCAGGACAGCCACCTGCACTGTTGCCACACTGCCACCCCCCTGCCAGGGCAGTAATGCCGTGCACAGAGCAGCCCAGAGACAGAAGCACCACGCTCTCCCCTGCAGCAGGCAGGTGTGGATCTGCACAGTGCTGCTCCCTCCTCCTAGTGGCCCTGTCCATCGCTCAGGCCAGCAGGGCTTGCCCTGTGCTGCAAGTGCTCCTGCTGAGGCCAACGCAGGGAAAGGGCAGCGCTGAAGACAAGCAGTGCAAGAAGCCAGCTCTGCACCTTGCTTTACCAGAAAGGCACACGCCCCGTGCACTGGCACTGCCTTGGCCCAGGGAGGAGAAACACAAAGCTGGCAGAGCTGATGGGAACACATAGCACTGAGGCAAGCAGATGAAGTACTGACATGCTTACTGGGTCACAAACAAGCCCACGCAGAGGAGCACGGGCTGGCCTGTGCCGCTGCTCCATACCTGAGATGGAGAGAAGGGCAGCGTCTTGACAGGGGTGCTCTTGGGCGTCATGCTGTTGCAGGAGTCGAGGAAGGAGAGGCTGGTGCTGGGGGCGTTCTCCGTGACGGGGGAGAGGGAGATCTTCCTCTTCTTCTGCCTCTTCAGCACAGAGGGCGGCGTGCCAAAGCTCACCTCTGCATGCGGGGAGATGGGGATGAGCTCCCCCTTGCTGCTCTTGCTCAGGTCAGAGATGGTGTGGCCGTCCAGGCGGTACTCGGTCACGTTGGGCAGGGACGGCGTCGGCTTGCTGGGCGTCTGCCTCACTGGGCTGTTGCTGCTGCTGCTGCTGCCAGCGGAGGGCTCCTCGGGCAGGTCAAACTGGGTCAGGTCACACCACCCGTCTGGGTCCTGCACACAAAGGAAGTCCTCAGCAACCACCCGGGGAGGAAGGACTGAGCAGCTGAGTGCTGCAGATGCAGAGATCAACCAGGAGGTGAAATAAGCAGGTGTGTGAGACTCCAGCAGCTTTTGCAAGGAGCCTGGCTAGAGAAGAGCTCAAGCCCTCCTCCCCTCTGCCGTCAGCACAGCTGAGAACCAGGGCAGGGAACTGATCCAGCTGAAAGTTGTTGTTTGCACAGGGCAGTTTTTTCTATTTACGCTAGGTTGGTTTCTCAGCTCAGTTCACAGCACAGCTGCACTTCCAGCTGCATCTGCACACAGGGGACAAACCAGAAGTGGCTAGGGACAGGGGCTGAATGACACAACTGTCACCAAACTACAGGCTTGGTCGCAGCAGTACCGTGGAGACAGGGCCCTGCTGTAAAGCACATTGCTGGAACCAGATTAAAAATAGCCAGACCCCTTCACAGCTCAGCCCCCCCAATACCCAGACTGCCGTACAGGCAGGCCTCTGAGGACCCACAAATGGGCCATTAAGCCCTGGGCACAGTCTTTGATCTCCTTTACACCTGCAAAGTGAATCTTTCATTGATAATCATCTCATAAACCCGGCGGCAGAGACATCGCCCCTTTATACATCACCAGAGCATTGTGCTGCCATCAAGCTGAAGGCGAGCCTAAAGGAATCCACCCAGCCCTGCTCAGGACGCCCATGGCGATGAGCAAGGGGACACAGTAAGTTCATCAACAGGAACGTTGTGGAAATCAGGCCCTATCACGGCCACCCTCCATTAGCCAGAGGAGCAAGGGTGTGTTACTTACAGATTCAATCATGTCCAGAGCTTCACTGAAAGCTGGCACAGATGTCGGGCACAGGTAGTTGGTAGCTTCGACAACCCACTTGTACGGTGACGGGACACATGCCGGGTCCTCCTCAGGCACCATGTCATCTGGGGTCCCCTCGCCGTTGTGCTCTGCCAGGTCAGCAGCCGGCAGCTCTGAGGGCAGCTCTTGCAAGCCCGTCACCTCCTCGTCACTGACGTCCTCTTCTTTTATTTCAGAGACATCGACAGGCCAGTTCGGCAGGACGCTCTTCTCACAAACAAGAAACAAAGCCCAGCCGTTAGCAGAAAGCGAACAAACAAGGTCAAGTCCTGGGGACGAGAGCACAGATCCTGGGACCCGTTCACCTCCTGCCTTCATACCAGCCATTTGGCTTGTCTCACATCTGTTCTCCCTCACTGCTCTGTCCCATACACCACCTGACACAGGACTCTATCCAACTTAATGAGCACGGAACTGTTTAACTGAATATTTCTCTCAAAAGTATCTCAGGGGGAAGTCAAATGAAGGCTGAGCAGGTAGCAGTAATTCTGCATTTCCTGCTTCCTGAGAGCCCACCTTTAAAAACTGCATGCTTTCTTCACACAAATAATTATGTGTAATCCCTGCTTTCTGCTTTAGAGGAAGGGAACACAACACCTCTTCTCCACGCCCCCCTCGCCGCACTGTCTGGAGCAGCCTCTCCCACTAGCAACAGCACAACGGAGCCAAAAAAAAATCTTCAGACTCTCCAACAGCCTTGACGCTGGGGGTGGCAAGATAACGACAGCACTAGCAGACTGCTGTCCTCAACTTGGATAACACATTCGGGCACACATTATACCTCTAGCTCCCAGAGGGGGAGATCTGTCAAGAGTCAGTGTCTTGGAGAAGGCTGGGGGAAGGCACAGACTCTACACAGACACCAGGCTGTGGGGAAGGCAGCTTTAGAGGCAGCAGAAGGGTGGCTGAACAGCTCTGATGCACATCAGCAGAGCTGAGGACAGACCCGAGTGCCCACGTGCTGGTGTAGTACCTGGCTCCCAGCTCTCGATCCGCTTTGGCTCTCCTTGTCGTCCACCTCTACAAGCAAGTACAGAGGCTTGGACTCCTTCGTTTCGTTGAGGAAGCCTCCCGTGTCCACCTTCCGCTTGATGGTAGAGTTCCAGTGATTCTTCACAGCATTGTCGGTCCTGCAAAGCAAGCAGAAGAAAACAAACCACCGTTCAGCACAGCTTTAAAGCACAGCTAAGAGCTCCTACGAGCTCCCCAGCCCCAGCTGGTGAGCCCAGCACACGGATCTCCACCGGCCACCCAGCTGTGAAGGTACCAGCGAGCAAAGACGTCCTACCTCCCAGGCAGCAGCTTGGCAATCTCAGCCCAGCGATTCCCCAGGACCTTGTGGGCCTCAAAGATGATGCGATCCTCCTCCTCTGTCCATGAGGACTTCTTCACCTCAGGGTTCAGGTGGTTGTGCCAGCGTTCCCGGCACTGCTTCCCTAACCGCCCTTTCAGGTGCTTGGCTATCAGAGTCCACTGTTTGGTGCCATATTTTTTAACCAGTTCAATTACCTTTGAAAAGAGCGGGAGGGAAATAAGGGAATGGAACAAAGGAGGGGAGGGTCAATACAGTCATCCTCAGGCTTTGCTTTCCACCTGTATGAGGACCAGGTAAGGGCAGACAGAGGACGACCCCTTAGGAAAAAAGCTGGAGGGACACTGACAGTCAGGTGAACACTTCTGTGAGCAAAATCTAGCCGTGTTTCTGAAGGAAGCTGTTTTCATGCAGCCCCGTTGCCACACGCTACCTATGAAGGCAGGTGACAGCTCACAGAGAACTGGGATGGAGATGGGCAGATGCAGTGGGTGCAGAGCAAGCGTCAAGTCCCACACACATGCTCCAAGGCTCCTCTGCCCTCCCTCCTCCCGACACCTTGGCTGCGTGGAGGCAGTCCCCATCAGCTCTGCACTGCTCTGCCTGCAGGGACAGCGTGGCACAGCCCCCCAGTAACAGAGGGTGCCGCCCTCAGAACATGCCAGGGCCCACAGCTACATGCTCTGCTAACATCAGGATGCATAGTGTGAGTTCCAAAGCAGAAATGGGCAATATTCACTTAAAAACCATCCACTTTGCTACCTCCCCTTCACCTAGGGCTTTGCCACTTCTGCCTGAGCTTCACTGCAAATGTTTCTGGGAGGGGAATCTGTTCTGGTTGCCCTGAAATACATCCAACGCAACAGTCGGGGCAAATCGCTACAGCACAACCTGCTGCCTGCAACGCTGAGCCTGCCAAAACCTTACAGAGGAGGCCAGGTGGCTCTAAAGGGGCATTTTCACCCTGCCCAGCTGAGCTTAGCTGAAAGGTGCTGGTAGCAGATGGCTCATGGATCGTACCCCCAGGGTTCATAACTAACAACCCTGCTGCAGACTGACTGTCAGGGGCAGACAAACAGGCCAAAGGTACCGAGATGCGGCACGATCCAAGGAGCTGGAGAGGCTGCAGAGAAAAGCTCTAGGCTTTCAGGTTGACCAGGAGAAAGCTGGAGCCCAGCCTTGCCACGATGGTAGGGGGCATCAAGAATAAGTGGCGTGGCAGTTGGGACATGACAGGGCAAGGGGAGAGCAGGCAGCAGCTGCTCTGCTGTCAGAAGGTGGGAGGGCATCGTGATAAGCTTCCTCAAGAAGCGTTTGATGTAACACGTGGATAGGAAGCCTGGGCTGTAGAAGGGACCACAGCAGCCTGGAGCAGGAGCAAAATGGAAAGAAACGGGAGAGCAGAAGCGTTACAGAAAAACTGGTAAACTAGGAAATCTTGCATCAGAAAGCACATGACTAGGAATCATTTTCCAATTTTCTTAGGCACATAAAGATGATGTGTGTCTAGGCTAGCCACTCTCGGTTCACTCCCGAATCAGCAGAGAGGAACACTCTCAGAAGTCTCAATTCACCTGGCCAGTATCAGAGATCCACCTCAGGCTGTCTGCTGTGGCACACAAAAAGCCAGTTTTATTTTCCCTCAGGTCCAACGTGGCCAGGTCAGGCAGAAATCTATCTGCAGATGGATGAATTAATTCCCTTTTCTGCTGCCTTGCCAGCCTACTACAGCAGCACAGTGTGAAACGGAGAGAATGTTTAGGAGATTCTTTGCTCAGAAGGTGGTGAGGCCCTGGCACAGGCTGCCCAGAGAAGCTGTGGGTGCCCCATCCCTGAGGTGTTCAAGGCCAGGCTGGATGGGGCCTTGGCCAACCTGATGTAGTGGGTGGCGTCCCTGCCCATGGCAGGGGGTTGGAGTTAGATGATCTTTAAGGTCCCTTCCAACCCAAGCCATTCTATGATTTAGCTGAAGAGGCCTAGAGCTGCTTCTGCTCATCACCACAGCCACGTTAGGCTGCTCAGAACAGCTCTGAGTACTGCTCTTGTGGGCACCACCACTGGGAAGAACCACCCACTGTTTTCAAGGAAGACTTGCAGGTCTGACACCTTCGCCCTCTCCACAGAGGGTCACAGCTCAGCCCCTGTCCTTCCTGGACTTACCTTTTGGTCCTCCTCTTTGGTCCAAGGGCCCTTAACCAAGTCTGGATTCAACACCCTCAGCCACCGGTACTGGCACTGCTGGTCGCTGCGGTTCTGGGGAAAGGAATCAGAGTAGCCACACATCAGGCTGGAGGCTCCAAAAGGCCCTGTAACAGCATTCCCCACACACACAGCCTGCCCCTGGAAAACCTGCAGATGCACAGAGAACGCATACTATGACTAGGGCACTGGGCATGGAAGACAGGGACAGGAACCTCAGTTTCTTGTCCCAGCTCCAACACACTTGCCCTTGAAAGTCCTCTAAGCAAGAAGCGTCTCCCTGCCCTGAAGGAGCACCGATTTCTTTGACAGTAGCAGCCACAGAACAGAGTCCCACTGCAAAAGGCATTGCACACAGAGAACCAGCACCCTGAGCATAAGAAACAACATGCAAACACTACAATTCCCAACCAGGCAAGGGGTCACTTACAGGAAAGTGACTGGCCAGGAACTTCCAGTCATTCTGCCCATAATGTCTTACTAACATCTTCAGCTGCTCATCCTGCAAAGAACAAAGACATCCACTTTCACATACACTGAGGCAAAACATGCCACAGGCACTCCTGGGCTGACGGCATCACGAGAACAATCTAGGTATTTTTAACTGTCAAGGTGTGTATGTCTGCATTACGGGAAGGAACGTGGCTCTCACTGTCCTTTCACAGCACCTTGGTGCATGGAGCCCAGCTGTTTGGGTCAGGGCTGTGAACTAGGGTGTGCACAACAAGAGCTGAGCACAAAACATGAGCTCAGTCGTTGTGGTCACACCCAGGCCCACCTCATCTCCATCCCAGGGCAGTTTGGTTCAAACTACATGGCCAGGACTTATCCAGCCCCGGTATGTCCCTGACCAGGCAGCCCATCTCCCAACTCAGACACTGCTTTTGCCTGGCCAAGAAAACCAACCGTTGGAAGTGCATCACCACTGGCCAGACAGCCTACTGCTTTCCTGCGCTGAGAGTCTCTGCATCTCTCTCGTACACCCTGTCACAGCCCAGGTTTGCCTACTCTTACCACTCACACAAAGCCTGCTACAGGCCTCCTTCCCTGTGTGTTCTGGCTGGGCAAAGGTAAGAAATAATTCCCTGTCCAACAGGAGCCTAAGGCTTTGATCTCTGCACAAAGACCACTCTCACACATGTTCAGCCTCCGAGGGAGTTAGAACATTTTGTAGTTTTCACACAAAACACAAGGATTATGGAGGAACTGGGAGGAGTGCAGAAAACACCCCAAACAGTTTCAGGCTTTCAGCCAGAAGAACTAAGCCACGACCCTAACAGTCTCAACACTCCCTGCTTTAGCTGCAGAAAAGGGAGGGCATGTCCACTGTGTGAGTCAGCTCACTGAAGACCTCGGCCATCCTCCAGGGCCCCACTAGAGAGCTACAGGCAGCAGATGCCTCGCTCAGGGCTGAGGTGTGGAAGCAGTGAGAGCCCTTGCTCTCCAGGCCGTACTTCAAACTTACCTGAGCTTCTTCTCACTAAGACCTCAGGCACACAGCCTTCTCCAGCAGCGAGACAACGTGAGCTGGGGCTGCAGCCAGCGGGCAAGGACTGGGATGGAGGACAGCTGCAGGAGCCTGCCCCAAACACCTGCCCTTGGCAAGCGCCAGGCTCTCACTCACCTCCTCTTGCGTCCACTTGACTTTGCACCTGCCGTCCCGCTGCTCCGGCACGTCCGAGTCGGTGTCCTGGCAGTGCAGCTCATCTTGGTCCTCGCTGCCAAAACAAACAGGGCGCTGCTGAGAGAACGGCCGCGGCGTGCAGAGCCCCAGACCCCCCTCCAGACCCCCTCTTCCCCCTGAGCCGAGCCCTGTCACTTCAGGCCTTCCCCAGGTGGCAGAGGGGACCCTGCAGACCCCAGCACGCACTTTGCCACCCTCTGAGGAGTTGGGGGGCTTCTCCCAGCCCCTGTCCCTGTGTGAGGGCCGTGCCCAGGGGCTGGCCCTGCTCCCCCCTCGGAGGGGGGGGGAGGTAGCAGCAGGCAGCTGCTGTCACCGTGCTGCCAACGGGAGGGCAAAACCCAGGCCCAGAACCCCCGTTTACCCCCCATTTACCCTATATTCACCCATTTACCTCACATTCCCCCCATTTACCCCACACTTACCCCTTATTTCCCCCTCATCCCCCCTCATCCCCCCCAATTCCCCCTCACCCATCTCCCCCCCGCCCCCCATTCCCCCCCATAGACCCACGGCACGCCGCCGAGAGACCCCGGGCGGGCAGGAGGGGGTCCCGTCCCTCCGGCCGCCGGCGGGTCCGGCCGCCCGTCCATCCGCCCGCCCGTGCCAGCAGCAGGCCGCTCCCCGAGCCCGGCGGGAAGGCGGCCCCCACGGGGACACGGCGGGGGGGGGGGGGGGGGAAGGACCGGGACGTGGCGGGGGGCACCACTCACCCGCGGCTGCGACGCGCCATGGCGGGGTCGGGCCGGGCCCGGCGGCTCTCGCTTTTACTTTTTTTTCCCCTTTTCCCCCCCTTTTTTTTTTCCTATCTCGCGCCAACCGCGGCCCCCCCCCGCGCGGGGCCGGGCCGCGCCTGCGCGCCGCCGCCTCACAAAGAGGCGCGCGCGGGAGGGCGCCCGCCCGCACCGCTCCCCCCACGCGTGTCCGCGCCCCCGGGCGGGCAGAAACCAAACGGCACCAACCGGGGGGAGCCCGGCCCGTTAATTAATTAATTAGCAGGGGTATAAAATCGTTAGAAGCAAGGGCGGGAGGCGCGGATCGAGGGAGGCTGTGCTCAAGGCAAGTGGCGCTTTGTATTTCCCGGGCGTTCTCCCTGCGGCGGGTTGCTCGAAATGTTTAAGGGCGGAGGGCTTGAGCCGCTCAGAGCAAGTTTCCTCTCTAGGCTGGCCTCTTTAAGGGAAACTTAGGCGCTTTCTGCCTCAGTTCTTAAAGCGGTTGGTGCAGAGGGTGACTTCTGACCGCCCCCGACCCCCCAGGGGTGGCACGGTCACGCAGTGAGCTGCGCCCTGCCGGGGGCTCAGCGCTGCCCTGACCCCATGAAGTGCCCTTCGCCCCCAGCCCTGCACCTCCAGCGCAGGGGGAGGCTTACCGAGGCCCCTACACCCATGAAAATGAAGCAAAGAGCGGCACCATGCAGGGTGAAGCTGCCAAAAGGCAGCCCTGGGGGTGCGCCCCCCAACCCCAGCCTGGTGAGGAGGACGTAGGGCCGGGGTGAGCTGCTCCCCCATGGCCGATGTGGTTACGGACCCTATAAATAGGCCGTGGTGCGGTGGTGTCACACTACGAGGTAAGGACAGGCCGGGTGCCTGCCTGCCCCAACCCACCACAGCTCCTCGCTGGGACCAGGGGATGGGTTTGGCAGTGGCAGCAGAGACGCAGCCCCACGGCTCTCCTGCAACTCTCTAGCAAACGTGAATGCTTCATCCTAACAGGGACACCCGGCAGCAGCAGGACGCCGCACCATGCTGTCCACCAAGAGGCGCAGCACCAGCATCCTGACCGTAAAGGAAATCCTGGAAAATGGGTTTGTGGCGGCAGCCCCTGGGCTTACCCACTCTTCTCCCGTCTGCAGTTACTACACGGACTCCGGTAGTGTCTCGAGACCAAGCACCTGGGAGCTTCTGGTGGACTTAGAGAGCGTGACAAAAGGCAGCTCTCTGTGCGTCCTGAAGCAGCCAGAGGTGCTGGGCAGCTGCGTGAAGGCCGAGCTGCAGAGCCTGACCCAGGGCAGCTCCGACATCAGCCTCGTCTGCTTCTGCAAGACTCCCTATGGCCACGCTGCCTCTGACCTCTCTGGGCTGCCCAGCCAAGCCGGCTGCCTGATGGATGTGGCATCACGCAACACTTCCACACCATGCAAGAAAGAAAAGCACCCCAAGCTGCTGGAGAGCCTGCTTTCGAAGAGCACTGAGCACCTGAGTGACTTGCCAACCCCTGGGAAGCCTCCAGGACCCCGATGGGAGATCTCAGAAATAAAAGCCCCCCTGGATGCCAGCCTGTCCCTTGACACAAGCACCGAGGAGCTGAGGTTACTGGGGTGCTCCAAGCCGGACACACCATCCCTGGAGACCTCTGTCATCATTCCTCTGACCTGGCCCGGCACCTTCAGGAGGCACCCTGCTCTGCCCCACGGGTCTGCCACCCACGAGGCCCAGCTGAGCGATCTCGAGCCTGTCTCTGCGTTTGCGCACCAAGCCCTGTGCTGCTGCTGCCCCTGCTGCCAGGGCTCCAGACCTGAGACGCTGCCATGAGCTGCCCCACCGATGGCTCCGGTGAGTTCTGCGGGGTGCGGGCAGCTCGTGCTGGACAACCAGAGCCACATGGCTGGGGCCGGCTTGCTGGGAGGCACCGAGGTGACACTCGGCATCCCCCAGCTGGAGCCTGATTTTAGGGGAAAGGGCTCGAGGCACTACCTGGTGGCAGCACCCTGAGAGCTGCTGTTGCCGGTACACAGCCTGACTCCCTGTTCCTCCCCAATGGCTGTCTTTTGTATTAATGCAATAAAGATTTGTTTCCTCCTCTGCCTGCTCTCCGGCTCTCTGTGCCCGGCGAGCTCCGCCTGCCCGCCGAGCGCACCCAAACCCCCTCCAACCCTCCCACGCAGCCCGCGGGGCTTGTCCCGGGGCAGGGCGAGGGTCCCGGGCACCGCGAGGGCTCTGGGCCCGGCTCCATCTCTTCCTCCCCCCAGCGGGCCGCGGCCCGGCCGCTTCCCTCCCCGCCCCGAGGCCGGGCCCGGCGGCCGAGGAGGGGCGCGGCGCCTACAACATGGCCGGGCCCGGGGCCGTGCCCGCCCGCCCCCGCCGTTACCTGGCTGCCGGCCCCGGGGGCGGCCGGAGAACGAGGGGAGCAGCGGCCGGGGCCCGGCCCCGCAGCCCGGCCTGGGGCCGGCCGCTGCCCGCGGGGAGCTCGGGCGAGGGAGGCGGCGGGGCTGGGGCTGGGGCTGGGGATCCCTCTTCTGGCACGCGGGGAGAAGCACAGCCCGGCCAGCCCGCAGCTGCAGTGCCCGCACCCGGTCACTTCCACGTCCCCGGGGAAGAAGCGCACCCATCGCCCCCCTTCCAAAGGTGTTCTTGCCCCCACCTTACATGTCCTCTTTTTTTTTCCCTTCTCCACTAGCTGCTTACAGGGGATGTGGAGAATTTCTTGTTAAAACCAGCTTTCCAGGGCATTTAGAGGTTGCTGAAAAACACGATACGCATCCTTCCCTTTTCTTTCAGGGATAAATTAAAGGTGAAGTGATAAACAGTCCATGAGAGTATAGAGAAAAAAGGGAAAAGTAACTTGCACCCAACTTCTCTGAAGCACAGCGATAATTTCATTAATATGTTAAGCCTGTGGGGAGCTGGGTGCTTTAACTTGCCCTTGGCCCAGCTTCACTTCTTGAAAGCCTTCACCTGTTTGAACTCCTTCAACATTCTGTCAATCAGCAAGAGGCGTGTATCACATTTTCATGAGCAAAGCAAGCACTTCTGTTTTCAGAATAACAGTTTAAACACCTCCAGAGGGCCAAAGGGACAGTTTTGAAAGAAGGCAGCTAGCTATTGCCTCTGCACGTTATTTCATGCTAGAGGTTTTGGCCCCACAAAAACCTTCATTCACTGAAAAATTCTGTTCTTCTACTTCACTGTTAGAACAGCACAACAGACAAACAGTAAACAGGGAGCTGCTTGTCTTCTCTGGCTGCTCAGATGACTTTTTTCTAAAAAACATGTTACGACATCAGGAACAGGTGACAAAACAACTCTGAAAAGGGACACAGAGAGAGAATGTATTTACAGTTTGAAGTCTAAACACCAAAGAACAGTACAAACCAGATCTATAATTAGCAAGAAGATCACACAGTTGTTTGGTTCAACTGCAGTCTGTGCCGGTTGACTGGTTGGTATTGATACTGTAGGGGAAAGATAAAGCTTATTATGTAAATCTGTAGCTGGAATGTACAAAGTGCTGCTGTGTGTGAAAAGCACAACCATGTCACTAAAGAAAAATAAATGAAAGAGGAAGAAATGAAAAATTTCAAACATGCTGTTTTGACAAAGGAACATCTGCAAAGTATGCAGAGATACAACCACTTCTGTCAGTATTATATTGGCACATCTCAACTCATCAGTGAATCAGTAGGTGCTTTGGGGAACCTGCTCTAGGAAAGTCTGTACCACGGTGGCATCCAAAACATGAAAGAATGTAAAATGTGTGGGTTTTCAGGGGAAAAAAAGATGTACATATCTTCTGGGAAAAAAAAAAAAAAAAGCAGCTTTGACATTAAAAAACATGGCAGAGCAATACAAGGCAGTCTAACAGAAGTTGCATGGAATGCCTGAGTGGAGGAAAAATTCAAGTTTCACAGTTTGGGTTCAGATTAAATGCAGATTTTTTTTGGATGTCAAAGGGCAATCTCGCAGTGCTGATAGAAAAAAAAACCTCTAGCAACAAAGACATTTGGTATTAATAATATTGACAAGTCTGTTTCTCTCACCACTCGTACCCTTGGCTCTATTTTTGCTGTGCACTGAGTTTCAGCATGGCATTGCCCATTAATTTCACTTGCGTTTCCATTCTTATGCAATACCTGGCTCCGTCTCTGGGAATAATTTTAAGTAAAAATATTCCCAAGTTTTCTGCACAGTGTCACACTTTTGTGATAGTGAGCCATCAAATCTTAAAGTCTTTTTAATCCAAACACTGTCCCTCCTTTTCATGATGTTTTTCCAATCTTGTATGAGGCAGTGATGTGCAGCAATGTCATCACTGCTGAATTTCAAGTCCTCCCCTCCCTTGCAATAAATATTTTCCTCCCACAGTAACAAACCCACCTCCCCTTGGGTGACTTAGGCAGAAAGCCAAAAGGTGACTGCCATGGGGTGTCAGAGCAGCATCTTTTCAGCATCTCCTGAATTTATGGCTGTATTTTCTTCTCCAGTTCACAAGTCAAACCAACAAACTTTCCCCACAGTGCAACTAATGGCTACATGTATGCCAGAAGAACCCACCGTAAGCCCTGCTCCAAAAAATAAATAAAAGAAAGACCAAAACTATGTTCTTAGCACAAGATTTATATATACATATACTACAAAATTACAGTTTCAATAAAGAAGTAGAAAAATAAGGAATTATTTGGAAAGTGATTGTAAAATACAAACACCTCCTCAAAAGGCATTAGCTGTCCAAAGTACCACACAGAACTGATCCAAACATTCAGCGAACTACCAAGACAGTCCAATCAATGCACTGAACACAGAGGTTGAAGAAAGGTGGTAAGCACGTTTGTACTAGGTCTGTCTCAATCTGAGGAAAGCCAGGTCTCAGCTCCCATTCTGGAATCCAGCTTCACTTGTGTCAGTATCATGTTCCTTAGGGAAGGGAAAAGCAGAAACAAAACCAGAAGAATTTAACTATAGAAATTGTATGTAATAATTTGTATACAATAACTGCAACTATAAAAATTCAGATTTTCATATTAAATAGACTATTTGAGAAGCTGGGAATACTTGTTAGCAAAAACATCTGATCTGCCAAACAGAAGCATCAAACTGACGGTGACACAATGCTCCCTGGGCGTAACAAGGCTGCTTTCACATCTACATTGTAGCATTAGCAAGCACTGCAAATCCTGGTGAGGCCACATTGCTTTAGCATACTGCACAATTAAAGGAACTGGATTTAGCTGAAATTACCCAAACTGCACTTGCAGGTATTAATCCCCCAGTTAAAATAAATGAGAGACTTAACAAACTGAGCATTATACATTCTATACAGATGTATACAGACATAAGCGTTCTGGATCAAACTTCACTGGCTCTCTTTATCGTACATCAAATGCCTTAACACACTGCTGTATCGCCTGAGCGTAACAAGCACAGGTGCTACGAAGATGCATCAGCCGCAGTGCTGGCTGATGCTACTAATAATTCACTTGTCATTCTGTTATTAAAAATACCTGATTCAGTTTCTTAAACTCAACCACTTGGAAGAAAATGTGCTCCAATATATTTTTGGCATCTTGCTTCTCCTTTGGGAGTTTACTTGTTACTCCTAGGATATCGCCACATTTTCGTATATAAAACTCCAGGTCATCATCAGTACCTAAAAAAGCATCCCAAGGAAGGAGGCAGTTGAACATCACACATATCCATGCTGCCTGGGGAAAAATATACTAAATACCAATCTCCATTCATTTTTCATATCCTGGGGAATCTTACAAATGTTCAGAGGACTAGCCATGATGTATTTCTGCAGGTAGTACTTTCTCTTCTTGTTTCAAGTTAAGGTGTGTTAAGAATAATCTTAACAGGTACTTACTAACAGTGCGAGATACTGCACTGCTAACTTCAAAAAAACATTCCCCAAAATAACTGAAAAGGAAGCCAGCATCTCTCTAACAGCAGGCCTTCCAAGTCATATGTCTACTTAAATGAGGAAAACAACAGACAGAAAACAAAACTGCACTGCTGCTAACTGATGTTTTCAAGACCAGTAAGCCATGTATCAACTTCCAAGGCTCAGAGCAATCTTGGCCCAGAATTACAACTGTGGATTTCCACGAAACACCTATTTCCCTCCAAAAACTTATATGTAAGTGTGTGTAAACAATCAGTTTGCTCTGCTTACATTTGTTTGTAATCTCTGCAAGACGAGCTTTCTCAGATGAAAAGGTTTCATCCAAGTCAAACAGCTCCAGAGGGGGAGGAGGCAACTCTCTGAAAGCAGGTGGAAAAACCTTGAAGAGAATCAGCACAATTTATTGCCAATTATTTTTCTTATACTTCACAGATCTCTAAGATAACAGTTTTAGACTGGACTTCAAGAAACCTATTATAAAGTCAAAAGCAACTCCAAAGTCCAGAGTACAAAGGTACAACCTTTTGAAAATTCCATTTGCATTTCGTAAAAATAACTGAATATTCCGAAAGAATTTAGTCAGGAGTATGCCAGAGTTATCACCTAGCACCACAACTGGACATACTGCATTTGCACGGTTTGTTTTTAATTTTGTTCCAGGAGATACAGGTGATTCGGTTTAGCATTCAGATAGTCAAGGCACTAAGCAGGCCATAACAACTCACACTGAAACATATCAACATTAATTCTGGTAAGGGTATTTTCTTTTTTATGCAGTCACCACTTATGCCACAAGCGAAACTGTGCAATTAACAGGGCTTACAGGTGCTTAAAAGAGTACTTTATTTCCAAACGAACGCATTTTAAAAAAGCAGCACAAGACACTACTTTCAGTTGCATCCCTGCAGCTGTCAGCATCACAGTAACGTTTCCTCAGTGGCCAAGCCATGATGGAGCCAAAGATGGAGCCATGATGGCAAAAGTCAGATACCTGCATTTTGAGAAAAGTTTGACACTGCAGTAGCTCCTGTTGCTGCCAGCACCAATCTCTGCTGCTAAAAGGTTGGCCAGCCTTTGCTGTTAAAAATATATTTCACTTTCTACTTCCTGAACAGAGGCAGAAGATCGAAGAATAGCAGGACAGACTGGCACCTCCCCTGGCAGCGGTCAGTGCATTGCTTACAATACATTGCTTTCTGAAATGCCACCTTCTGTTTTCACAGTAAAAGGTAAAAGCCAAACCCCAGTGGCTCACAGGACTAGGAGCAGCTAGTTGGCTGAAGGGATTATATATGCAAAGCATTCTGAGCTCTCTAGGAGAGTTAAGCTATGGCACCAGATGCTACATTTCAATTCTTATCAACAGAACTTGAAAAGCATAAATAAGAACTCCTTAAAAGATTTTGCAATGTATTCATCTCCTAAGTCATTGATTATTACTCCAGCATTTCTCTCCCTCTTTTTTTCAAAAGAAATACGGAAATGAGAGTTTTTATATGAAACAAAGACTCTCCATATCCTTTATCAGCACGGAGATTTTACTTACAGCTGGCTGGAGGACAGGTAGTGGAGTCTCAAATTGAGGTTGAATAAGTTGGAGAGGTTCATGCTTCACATTCAGCTGTTCATAAGCTCTGCAGCACAGAAGACGACACAGCGTGACAGGAGAAATAACACACCATCCGTTTCCATTTGCATGCGTTAAAGGCTACAGAAGTTCATTTTTACAAAATACCGGGGCCAACATATTGCACAAAGTAATAGCATAAAACTGGGTTGAATAATTTTTGGAGGACCCCAGAGAACTACGTATCAGTAATAACTGACTTCTAAAACAAACGTATTAGTTAAAACTACGACTGAGAAGACGATAAAGATTGCTGGATATATCAGATGAGGAAAAAGAAGGAAGTCACACTTCTCAGTTCTTCAAACAACTTTTAAAGAGATCAATGTGCATGAGGAAAAAGTAATCCAGTTCAAACAGAGCTGATTGGAGATTTCAAAGAAGTTCTACAGAAAGTCCCTAACCAAAAGCCATTAAAAAATTATTTGTTATGGGATCAGAAGAAACATCTCATCACAAATTCACATCTACTGAAAATGCAACAAATGGAGCAGGAAGAAAGTGTCTGCAAGAACAGACTTTCATGAAATCTGTGTTAAGCCTGCTATTATTCAACGCGTTCATACATGACCTAGATAACATGAGTTATAAGGGACAAAGCTGCTAGTGCTACAAAACTGATAAAACTCAGCAGCAGATAAATCTCAAGCCAGAATTATTGGGAAATGGAAAGGTGAATGAAATCCAGCTTCAGTCAATGCCAAGTAATATGTAAGTGGAAAAACAACTAGCTCCCAGTTATCACTTCAGAAAGTACCCAATGTCACTGCAGGCAGTTCTACTAAAAATATCAGTTCACTGAATCAGCAGTAGTAATAAAAAGGAAAAAAAGAACATCAGAATCTACAGCTAAGAGAAGAAGCAAGAGCAAACCAATGTCATGCTCAAACCTCTGGTATATCCATATTCATAATGCTGCCTACAGATCAGTCTCTTCTGCTCCTTAGCAGACACAGTACACACAAGCAGAAAATGCAGAACACAGAATGCAAAAATAAATAAAAAATTCACAGCTACTGACTTGATAACTGCAGGGAGGGCAGTTGTATCCAGCTGATAAAGGGATGTATCAAACAGCTTTGTGAAGTCTCTTGGGTTCTCATCTCCTTCTTGCAGACAGACTCGCAGTTGTTCAGACAATGCAGCTGTATCTGGGAGCACAGTATAGTCTGAAATCTGAACATACGCACAGACACACACCATTATGATTTAAGAAGAGCAATCCGTTTACATAGCCTCTTTCTAGTTTATACCTCACCTAAAATCTCATCCATAAGTAATTATTTCACTCTTTACCAGTTATGACCCTTTGCAGTGCAGATTACTAGATCAGGAAACTGCAAATTCTGCTGTGTTAGCTGTAGAGCCACTTGCCACATGGATGGAGTGTCTGAACTTCTGTTAATTCTTGTTAAAGTAAAAAAAAGACAGCTTACTACTCAACTGTGCAAGACTTGTTCTTTTTATGCATAAAGAGTATACTTTCTTTTTCATATTTCCAAATAAAAATAACATTTGCATATGCCAGTTAAAAAAAAAAAAAAAAAAAAACTAACCTAAACTAAATTTGATATAAACTAAAGTGCATACTTACTAACCTGGAACAGCAAATAATCTCATAAACAGGAAATTGGGAAGAGCCTTTCACAACTGAAACTGTATGAATAAGCACCAATCTCAGTCTAACACATACATTTTTTCAATTTATATCTTATGCCCAGTCCATCTGTCTACTCAGCCTCATACCTTGAATAAGGGGTGTGTAACAACAACAGTATTCACCTTCTGAATGGCTGTTAGCCATTTCACTCTCAATACATGTTTTGGCAAAAGAGGTGCTGCCGGATTACACTATTATTTACTTCCATGTGATGGATCTCTCTTACCTCAGGGTCCTCCATATCCATGTGGTTTAAATGGATATCTGATGTCGTGAGCCATTGGAAAAGCACATCCTGGGGAAGGGTAAAACTTTAATTTCAGGAAGGTCTGAGTAATCTAAAATAGTACTTAACCATTCCTAATTTCATTTAACAAATACAGTGAAAAAGAAAAAAACGGGTAATAGGTCAAATAATATCTAGGGATAAAATACAAACTTATATATTTACTGAGGGAAGCAATGAGTCATGACAACGAGCATACTTTGTGAGAGATGTATGCTTTCAGGAAAACACCCCACTTACACATAATGTCATACAGTGCACTTTGGAAAGTGCTTTGTGATCGCCACATATCAGGCGCTATATATGCAAAGGTTTATTAATCATAAAGCAATAATCCAGCACTAAAGAAACTATGAAAAATAGATAATAAAAAAGATCTACTGACCATTTTAATAACAATAAAGTGGTGAACAGAAATAGGAGAAGGTTTTCAGAGTCCTATAACGTAAGCTGTGTCTTTAAAAACTCCTCCTGTTACTTGTGCACTGACCAAGTCCCCAGGATGTTAGCACAGGGTCAGAATCTCCGCACTGAATCAATTTCATAGCTGTCTTGCTCTAAGCTTTAAGAGGAACCTGGTAAGCTTGGATTGCTTTAGAACTGCTGTGAAAACTTTTTTTTTTAAACTTACCATGATCTTACCGTTTTCTTCTTTATCTAAATACTGATCACTGAACATGTGGCAAGATCCCAATGCTGCCATCTTTCCACCTTGACTCTATCAACAAAGAATACAATACAGCAAAAAAAAATCCTTCCAAATCATAGTTTTTGAGGCAATTGTTAATGGCATCCAATTACAGAGCAATTTAAAGAAATAAGAGATTTTGGAATAAGTAGTGTCAAAGGCAGTTTCAAACGTGGCAAGCTCAGAGCACAGCATTATTAAAAGAGCATATGCTCTTAAGGCTCATAAAATTACAAAGATTAGAAAGACAACTGGCTGGCAATCAACAAAATCCCAGTATCATCAACAGTAGCTGCAGATAGGTTATTTTTGCAGAAAAAAAACCATTTATTTTCCATGAAGCAAAGAAGAACTAAGTAAATGAATGCAAACCTGAAGGACAATGACACATGCACATGTCAATATAGCACATACGCACATGAGATAATGAGAGAAGAGTTTGGTAATTTCATTATTTCTAATATGAAAATGCAAAATGTTCTGGTGGTTGTATTTTCATTTACCTAATCAAACATGGAAATGCATTCATGAAACACCTTTGGAATTCTTCCCTAACCAGATTATCCCTTAATCCTTCCACATACAAAAAATGGTAAGTGTTCAACAGATGCTCCCTGCGCCAACTGTGAGACTCGCAGCATAACATAACCGTAAAGACCGCTATAATGAGTTTGAAGACACCTCAAACAGAGCTCCAGCCTAACAATTTCTGATGTTTCTTACTCCATGTTTTGCAAACAAAGTTTTAACTTGAATTCCACACGCTTCATCCACAACAGCGTAACTAGACAGCACCCTCTGCTCTTACTTTCCACTCCTTCAGTTTCTGTTGCTGTTCTTTACCGTCTCACTTCTTTGCTCCACGAGATTTTGTTTTCCTTCTGACAAGTTTCTCTGCTCTGCCTGAAAGAGAATCTCTGTCTCTGGCTTCATCTTCGACCCTTTTGTCTACAACTTCCGCAAACTAGACAAGGAAAAATGATGCCATCTATGGTATTTTATTACGGAAAGAACTACCTGCATGATGTGCAATGGTTTCCATTTCAATGATCAACCCATGCAGAAGACCTCTTGGAGGTACAATCAGGTTATGTGGATTTCACTTCCAGACTAATGTAGTTGTTATAATTCTCAGAAGAAAACACTTCTAACACTTCTGAAGTTTTTTTTTTAGAAACACTTCTGAAGTTACGGCTTTACATAACCTAGATGACTTACATTACAAAAAGACAGCTTTTGTACAGTAATGCAAATCATTTCAAGATTATCATGGGTGCAAGGTTAGGTATGAGGCTACAGGCCCATTGGATCTATGTACAAATATTGTCTGTGGAGAGGGATTTTATTTCATCTTCTGACAGCTGCAGATAAAATGCAAGCGGTAAGTGTACTTGTAAATTCACTTCACGCTGCTGTATGGTCTATGATTTACAGGATACATTTCAGCAACAACACGGAAGAATGAATAGAGGCATCCTCAGAAAAAAAAAAAAATCACCTTCCTGCCTAAGATACCAAAAACCACAGTAGTGTTAGCAACTCATCTGCACAGTAGAATGTGTGCTAACAAAATTATATCCAGGAGCAATATTAATTTGTTGTATGCATCAACTACTACTTGTTTTCAAAATTGATTTATTTTTAATAAACTAACAAAAGACAGATCCTCTTCCTTAACTCAGTATTAATGAAACTAATAATCTCATTAAACAGTCACTAAAACTATGAACAAAAACAAAACAATGAAACATTACAGAAGAATTAAAAATTTCCCTCTGGCACCCAAATAAATAAACTGTCTTCCCTAGTGCTCCCAGAAAAAAAAAATGTGGGGAGCAGGGGCAGAATGCATGGTTGTTTCATGAAGAATCATACCTCATGCTGATAGAAAGCAAGAATAGGCCTGTTGAGCGGGAAGCAGACAGATCCTGTTGACAGAACAGCCACCGCTGGTTTCATCACATTCAACGTGGCACCAAACGGATACACAAAAGTGAGAGCTCTGCAAAGAAATACAAAACATCCTGAAGTACCTGCATGTATCAGGTAGGCTGGACATATTTATAAGACTCAGTTTATCTGCCTAAACTATGCGGTTTAATTGTTCACTGGTGGTAGAATGTCAAAAGCCATGCTTTGAAAAAATCAGATCATTAAAATGACATCTTAGTCTCCTTCTACAGGCATTCCCAGCTTGACAACTCGTCTCACATAACAAAGACTGCTTTTGATTTCTGTTTGCATACTCCTGTATCTGAGAGAAGTGCAGGGCTATTTAACTCATAGACAAATATAAATTCTGACACAAAACTATATTAAATGTTTTTACACTTAGTTTTCCTTGTAAACAACCGTGCAGTTACTTATTAGTCTATAAACCAGCAGCAAAAAAGAATACAAACATATGAAGTTATTTATGGAAAAACTGTATTCTTCTCAATGCCTTCTCACTTCTCTGCAGAATAGAGCAGTACAGACAGAAAGTTAAGAATTATAACAGATGTCTATCTTACCCTGGAGTAAAAGTCTCTAAAAATTGTAGGGTTCCTCTTGTCTACAGCCACAACACCCACTATCTAGAGCTTATTCACATTTATGCTGTTTAATAAAACTCAGCTCTACAGATGAGGGAAACGAAAAAAAAGGATCTGGTCAGGAGAGTAATAATTCACCTCAAAATCTATCACTCCTGCTCCTTAAGTGGCTATCAAGAGTTACTAAACAGTCTCCTTCCTATATATAACCTTGAGGAGCAAGAAACATAAGAGGAGACATAAACACATTAGAAAACCTCAACACAAGTGAAATAAACTCCTGCTAGATTAAGGGTCTGCTAATTGAGTTAGGCTAAATCTTTTCACAGCAGCTACCTGAAAGGAAAACACTTACTGTAAGTCGTGTCCGCTTCCATCTTCATCTGTTGTCTCAAGTGCTGTTTTTCTTGCAGCTTCACTGATTCCCCTACAACATATTGAAGAGCAAAACCTAGTGAACAAACGATGGATTAACAGAGTTCACTGTAAAGGTCCATATAGGCAAAATATTTACCTATTCAAAACTCCATCAGAGATAAGTGCTTCTTTTGGGTGGTGGTACTTGTAATAAACATTTCGTACAACAGCATCTTGAATTAAAAAATAAATAAAAAATAGTAAATTTACATCTTAACTCATCAATATGCCAGACATAGCAATGTAAAATGAGTATAGTTCTTGGCTTCCCTGGATGTTTGCTTCTAACACCACAACACTGGCATGCAGCTCTCAAAAGAATTCAGACCAGCATTCAGATGAGGCTTCACTACCATTTCCTTTTGCACTTAAAGGTTTAGAACAGGAATATATTTGTTAAGTTCAAATAAAAATATGAAAAATAAACATCTCCATGTCTTCCACATTTCTACAGATAAAAAAAAAAGATCAAATTAAAAGAATACGTATCAAGTTTATCAAGTTCAAATTATTTTTTAATCTCTCTTCCAAAAGCATGAGGTTGTACTGGGTCTGGCTGGGATGTTAACTTTCCCTGCAGCAGCCCATACAGTGCTGCGCTCTGCACTTGTAGCTAGAACAGCAGTGGTATCACACCGGTGTTGTGTCTGCTGCTGAGAAGTGCTGGCACAGCATCAGGACTCTCTCTGACCCTCCTAGGGGGTGGGCAGAAAGTGAGAAAGAAACATCAGCAGGGCAGCTGACCTAAACCAACCAAAGGGATATTCCATACCATATGATGTCACACTCAGCAATAAAAGGTGGAAAAAGGAAGAAGAGGGGAGGGGTGGGCTCTCGTTGCGAAAACGTCTGTCCTCCTCCTGAACACTGGCTACGTGTGTTGAGGCCCTGCTTCAAGGACGTGGTCAAGCACTGCTCATTTGTGGGAAGTAGAGAGTAATTTCTTTCCTCTGCACTTCCACATAGCCTTTACTTGTTTTGTTTAGTTATTCCCTTTCCCCCTCCCTCTTCCCCTTTCCCTTTTTTTTCCCTTTAGTTGAATTGTTTAATTAATAATATTTCCTTAATAATATATATATTTATTATTTTTTTTTCCTCTTTAATTAAATCATCCTTATCTCAACCCCGTGAGTTGTTCTTTCCTTTACTTCTTCCCCTCCTCATCTGAGGAGGGGGAGTGAGAGAGCGGTTGTGGTGTTCAACTGCCTAGCACGGTAAAACCACCACAGAAGCCCATAGGGTTGATTCAAAAAAATAAAAATAATTTTAAAAAAAAAACAGTCTAAGGGTCCAAATACCACCAAAAAGCCTAAAAATACTTCATGAACACTGAGACACACAGCTGATTTATATACTTTGGCTGTACAAAACCTAAGAAATGGCATTTTACTAGTCTGCTAAAGGAAAGTGCCACTGTTGATTTAGGGTGAGCATGGAGTGATTCAACTCATTAAAATGCGTGGAAACAAATTTCTAAAGTGAAAGGCCTTTTAACCAATAAATATCATTAGTAGTAATTTTATTTTAGTGAATACCATCCAAGCTGTCAAATATGGCAAAGGCACAGAGATGGCTGATATGCTATCAGGCCACTTGTTGCTGTCAAGTTTCCACATCCATGCAAAGCTCTTGGTGTGCTTCACTATGAGGCTTCCATGCACATCCAGATTTCAGGAGACAGTATCTCAAAAATGTACAAAAACATACTTTGTGAGAGGGATCTGCAAGGCTACGAAGACTGAACCTGCCCTTTTGATTTTGCTGAAAATGTAAGAATAAAAGGTATCAGTAAGCCCCATTACCATTATTGAAAATGATTCCATATTCTTCTAACAAAAAGTTAATATTTGTGCCAGATCGGGACTCTCCACCTTCTCTTAGCATCACCAGGATGGCTCCACCATCCTCCAGGAATTTCTTCAGAACCAAAAACTAAAAGACAACAAACATCCAGAAAAACATACATGAAAGAAGCTAAAAGCAAGACTGCAAGAAGTTGTACTGAGATGAAGGAAGACAAATGATTCTATTTGCAATGAACTTGAACAATCCTACAAGAAAAGCATTCAAATCTTAATTTGTGTAAATTCGTAAAAAGTAATAATATTGTAAAGTCTTCTTTACTGTTATCTTCTATTTCACATTAAGCCAATCTTAAATACAACAAACTTGCTAACGATCACTGACTTCTTACCTCAGCAGCACTGAACTTTTCTCGTGGGCCAGCCGTTATCCACAGTTTTACCCCGAACAGTTTCTCAGATGTGATCTCATCTTTTAAGCTATGGATAGATCAGTAAGAAAGCACGTCATCTGGGGATGCGCCCTGAACCACTTATTTTTTTTTTAAAGGATCAGCAAACAAACATAAAGCAAATTACTTCAGTCGCTTCACATCCACACCTTGGTTTAAAGTTGATACCTCGAATGACAATAATCCTGAGAAATTTGACCCCATCAAATCGCAAAGAGCCTCTGAAGATATACTCTTTTCTTGATGCAGAACTGGTGCAAACTGCCACAGCTGCTATCAAAATCTGTACCGAGTAGGTCTCCTCCTTTTTCCTTTTCCCTCTGGACTTACTCTGTCGTGCACAGGCGATAACCACATACGGGGGGGGGGGGGGGGGGCCGCGCTTTTTCTTTTTATCTCAACCTCTAAAACGTGCATTTGCGAATCCCCGGGGAAGCTGAGGGCTCCTTTCCACGGCCGGGATACCCGGGAGCTCCACACAGAGCCAGCTGGGCGCTGGGTGCGGCCGCAAAGCTCCCGTCACAGCCTGCCGCCAGCGCAGGCAGCGGGCACCGGGCTGCGAGGCGCACTCGGGAGGAGACCCACGGCCGGAGGAGACCCTCGGTGGGCCCCACCAGGGCCGTCCCCGGCGGCGGCCCCGCCGCCCTCACCTCAGGATCCTCCAGTTCCCCCGCAGCCTTTTGCGCCAGGCCTTGTAGCTGCCGGTGAGAGTGAAAGCCTCCCCCTTGGACGCGTTGAAGACGATGGCGTTCCGCGGGCCCTTCTCCATACGGCCAAGCTGCGGGAAGGCCGGGAGGAGCGGCCGGGAGCAGCGGCCGAGCGGAGCCACCCTGCGCGCCCCGCCGCCCAGGGCAGGGGCAGGAGCCGGAGCCGCAGCGGGGCCGCCCCAGGCCCTGCCGTTCCCCGCCGCCCAGCAACGCGCACGCGCCGCCCCCCCCTCCGCGCTGGGGGTCGTTGCGGTGGTTTGCTCCGTTCCCAGGAAACCAGGCGGCGGGGCCGTACCATTGCGGCGGGCCGGGGGGAGCCGCGAGCCGCCCCGCCGCCCGCTGAGGGGAGCCCTGGCGCCGGGCAAGCCGGGATGCCGAGCCTGCCCCGTCAGGGAGGGTTGCGCACCCCTCAGAGGCTCCCCCCCCCGAGCCCAAATAAGGACTTTTAATTAAAAATTAATCGCTCCACAGCACCCCCACACCTGCCTCCCTCCTCTCCTCATGCATTTGTTTACACACAGGCCCAAGAGAGGGAAACACATCAGTGTATGCACTTTAATATAAACCATGTCATTTTTCTAATGACTCCAGCATGTACAAGATAGAGGCTGGTAATTAAAAAAAAAAAAAACCTTCCAGGACAAGCTTCCCAACAGTGTGAGCATTACCCCAGTTTTAGAAATGCCCTTGTTTATCCACGTGTTGTACATTAGGTAAAATTTCTTATCCCCTTTTTCCTCCCCACAGCAACACAAAGGCTTGGAGAGAAAAAAAGAAAAGAATAGGAAGTGACATTCAATAAGTACACCAGCATTTAAATTAAGGCAGAATAAATAACTCTTCTATATATATGATCAACTGTGACAGGCATTTTCAGAGGATGCCGGGAGCGTGGAAGCCAGTGTTGCGGAGAGGGGAGAAGCAGCTCTCCACCATGCAGCACCCACTGCCCCATGCTCCCCCTGCCCATTTCAGTGTTCGTGTTCCTCAGGAGAAGTCAAGCACACACTGTGAAAGGATTCCCACCCTCCACTCCCCCCTACCAAATCAATTTTTATCTGGGATTTTTACATACAGCACCCCAATCCTGGATCAGAGGAAGAGCCCGTGATCATTGGCAAGAACTGGCTCCTAGGAAAGGCTACGGCCCACTTCAGACTTCACAGACCTGTAAGCCACCTTTGGAGCAGTAAAAGATGAACAGCGTCTGAGCCCAGGATGAGGAAATGGCTTCCTTCCACAAGTAGCAGTACTCATCCCATGTGCTGTGGCAGCTCTGCTTCTTCAGCAGCACCCACTGAATCCTGCATTTCTGCTCTAGAGCATTAAAATCTAATGCAGGCCTCTGCTGCTACCAGATTTTTAATGGCTTACGTGGCAGACTCGCTGAACTACCCCAGTTTAACTCCAGCCTGGCCACTACCAACCAGACTACTTTTTCCCCAACCACTTAAATAAGCACGTCCACTTGAAGGAAGCCACTGCTGTGTGTAGGGTGAAGAGTTTCCCTTTGTTATGGGAAAGCAAAGCAGTCATACATAGCTAGGCAGCATTAGTTCCACACACACATATGGCTGTGATGTGAATGATGATACATACCTTAACCATAAACACAACCACAGTGAACACAATCCTGCCAAGTAGTACAAGACACTCAGGAGAAAGTAATAACAACTGCTGTCCCACTTTCCCTGCCAGGGAAACACACATATGGAAGGAAATCCAAACAGCACAAATTAAGAGCTCTGTTCCCTCCCAGCCAGTTAGTGTATTAGTGCCCCTTCCCATAAACCATGAGCAAAGGACAGTGGCATTCCTTTCAAAAAGGAAAAAAAAAACAAACAAAAAAAAAAAAACACATAAAACCCATTCAGTTAAAATCTGGCTTCTCAAAGCCTTTATAAAACTTAGAAGTCCTCTTCAGTTGGTGCATAAGAAAATCCTAAAAAAGCATCTGAGGCACTGGAGCTGCTGGCTGCTAAGTCAGGCGTGTGGGTGATGGAGGCAGAGATCGCTTCTTGGGTGAACTCTGGATCGAAGTGTCGCAGATCAGCTGGACCAGCCTAAACCAAGGAGCAGAGAGGCACATCATTTTGAGTGATCAGACCCCAACCACCTACTTGTATGAAATCTAACACAGCTGCTCTTCCAAAGTCACCACCACTGCATTTGCGGTGCATAACCTACATTTCAGCATCCCTCAGTGTTGATGTAAGAAGAGTGCCTCACACTTCACAGGCCCAATTCCTTTTGTATTTAAAGTAGGTACCAAAAGAAATACCCACTTACCACATTGGGGTTGAATGGAGGGGTAATCCTCTTGTTGTACAAGTCATCCCAGTTTATTGGGCTGAAGAATACATGGTTCTTTATCTCAAGCTGTATAGAAAGAGGGGAGGGAGTGTCAGTCTATAAACCTTTCTTTTCCAGCAACTGCCAACTGGTTTCATAGAAGTAAGTTTTGGAAACAAGATTTGGAGCTAACGTGTCCACATAGGACCAATGTAACAAGTCCTTAATGCCTGAGGGTCATAGCCCTGTAATTCCTTGAAGGGATGATACCATCACATGTCATGTCCTAGCTTGCCACCACATCTGGAACCACAGTATTTCCCTTTGGAAAGGAGTCAGCCTCACATGCCCCCTTTCGGGGGGCTGGAAATTGATCAACCTGCATAGAAAGCTTTTCCCAAGGCAGAGCTGTTAGCATGAAACAGACTCAATAGAAAGGCTTCCTATCCATCCTCCCCTCAGTCACAAAAGAGGCCACCTACAAAGTCTGTTTTGGCACCCAGCCTCCTCTTCTGGTCCTTATGGAGAAGTCCCTGGAGGATGTCACAAGCTGCCACAGTCTTGCTTCCTTGGATCTGGAGTGGCTTGTGCAGAATGTTGTCATACATCTGAGACACATCCCGACTATAAAAAGGCGGCTAATATGAAAGAGAAGCAGCCAGATAAAATACAACCATAAGGAACCACAAAGGACAGGTCCAAATGAGTCCCACAGGGAGAAGATGGAAACCTGCCATCTAGCTGTTGGATATGGGCAATGGTATGATTGAACCAGGTAATTTCATTCAGAATTCAGTTGTCCGTATCAGGTACCATAGGCACACCAGGCTGATGTCACATCATAAGGCTTGAAAAATAAGTTCTTAAGATCTCTACCACATAGAAAAAAAGTGGACAGTTCCCAAACTTACCAGTCCAAAGAGCATCTCATAGAGGACAGCTCCCAGGCACCACCAGTCTACTGTCCTGTCATACGGCTGCTTCTTTAACACCTCGGGAGCTAAGTACTGGGGAGAGTCAGGAGTAAATATTGGGGTCAAATTATAAAGGAAGGGCTTTGCTTTCATAAGCATACAAACCTGCTTGCAGTTCACATTAGTCATACACACTAGGAAGCACACAAGTGCACTGCATCTCCTACTAGGCTGTGATAGACTCTCCAAATCCCTCAAACCGTGTTCAAAAGGCACCTACCTCCCACAGCCACAAGAGTTTTCTGGGTTGGAGTGCTCCTTTCCTAGGAAGGACTTGTACAAGGATTGGCCATTCACCCCAGCTCAACCAGCAAACCTGTCCTACACTGATATATTACATTTGTAACGGGCTCATGTAGTTTTGAGCAATGTGCAATTTTCAGACCCAGTAGGTTTGTCCAAAGCAGTGACATTACTGATAACCACTGACCCGCAGAGCGAGCAGCACATCAAGCCTGCTCTCCTGCATTAGTCCAAGTGCTATCAGGCTCCCTATCTGAGGCAGGAAAAAAACAAACAAAGCTCAGACAGTCCCCCTTGGTTCATGCTGTACTATTGTATAAGTTTGTCCCAACTGTAAACCAAGGTCTGCCACCAGCAAACCCCTGCCCCTTCTACTGAGCTTGAATACCTGTCTCGATTACAGACCCTTCAAGACATATGAAGGGCAGCAGGACTGGGATAATACCTAGAGCAAACTGCTGCCAGAATCCCCAGCTCAGTAAGGAGCAGGAAAAAGTTCCTCCCAGAAAGGGGACATCCCCCACAGCCAGATCCTCAACTCAAGATATGAGATTTTTGCAGCTCCTGGGTACCCAGGACACACCAAAGGGTACAGCAAGGCCTGTGTGTGTCAGTACCAGCATGTTCCATGTTCTGCAGCTCTGGGTATCGGTGCAGGTAAGCAGCCTGCTTGCAGCTGCCACAGGCCAGGCTCCCAGGGTCAAGGTCATCTCCACAACCACCTGGAGCAGCCCTGGTGCCATTCCAAGAGCAGGGATCCCTGCCCTGATAATGCAGCAACTTTAGAGTACTAGTCAGCCATTAGAAGTAGAACAGTCCCTGCTGAGTAGGAAAGATCTCATCTCCACTCCAGCTTCAGGCTGACAGCCTCAGGAACTGAGGGCTGGCCAGCTCCCACAGCTCATGTTTTCACAGATGCTGAGCAGGCTCTGGCTCTTTATGGGACCAGAAGGCTTTCAGCCCCCAGGTCACAGGGAACCTGGGGCACAGGCCATACCTCAGGAGTGCCACAAAATGTGGAAGTAGTCTCCTCTTGCTCCATTCCTTCTTTGCAGAGTCCGAAGTCTGTCAATACTATATGGCCCTGAGAAGAGAGGAATTTCAGCCCAGCCCACTCTTTCTAAAAAAAGAAACAGCATTTCCAAGCACCGGCCTTAACACTGCATCTAATGAATGAACCAGGGCACCAAAATATATATCTCCCCTCCCTCACCTTCTGGGCATCCAACCATGCAAATACCTGAGCCTGTAGAGAATACATAAAATAAGTCCAGACTTTTCCCTATACAGGTTTCTCTACAGCTACATAGCTGGAGAGACATTCGGCACTGCTGTGCTTTGACACTGCTTTATCCCAGAGCATATCCAGTTTGCATAGGGTCACCACCAGAGAAGCAGTGACTTGCTCCTAGCACCCAAGTCCCAGACCCCACAAACCAGGTCCTAGCTCCTGGGTACAGGCAGAGATGTGTGCAGCTGTGCGGGGGGAATGCTCGCTCCCAGCCACAAGATCTGCACAGAAACGCAGTGGTACATACACACAAGACCCATGCAGTGGAGAAATAGCTTGGCTTGCAGGACTGTAGCCCTCTGCTTGATCCAAACACTTAAAAACAAAAGGAAGGCAGCATGAGAGCTGAACATACCTGGCAATCCAGAAGGATGTTCTCAGGTTTTAAATCCCTGCAAGACAAGAAGGGCTGTTTGAGCACATTTGGCTAGATGTTCAGAAAAGCCTGATCTGATACAGCATCAGCTGAGAACAGGAGCTACCAAGACTTCGCAGTGCATCTCACCAGGACCTTCCCACAGTGCAGCCTCCCATCACTGTTGGGTATTAACATACACATGTTAACACTGGAAGGCTGCTCTCATCACGCAGGGTCAGCTGTTAGCCTGTATTTCTGCGTTCATGCAGAAGCTGTCACTGAGTTTCTTACTTCTTTAAGAAGGTGTATTGTAGAGATTTTCACCCAACCATTTTCTCTCCTCCCCACTATTGGTCTAGAAGTGCTTACTGCCCAGCAGGCCCAGTGCAGCCAGCACACCTCTTGCAGGGTAAAACACCAGCAGCACACCCTTTTGTCAGATAGGAAACTTCAGCAACCCCAGTCCTGGCATTCGCACAGTTCCAAGACCTCCTTTCCCCTTGCAGCCCTGCATTCAGCCTGGCTGGCAGACTCACCGCCCCTGTGCTCCCCAGCCGGGGCACGCGCCTCACCTGTAGATGATGTTTAAGGAATGCAGGTACCCAATTGCACTGGCAACTTCCGCGGCATAGAATCGTGCCCGGGGTTCACGGAAGCAGCGCTCTCTTTGCAAGTGGAAGAAGAGCTAAAAATAAATGAGAGGGTAGTTCATGTCTTCTCTAGAAGCTGAAGGGTATCTGGAGCAAGCCTGGAAGCCAGCTGCTCAAGTGAAAACTGATTTGCAGGAAGTGGCACATGAACAGCACCAAATAAGGCCACAAGATCTGGGCTTATTTAGCTCTCTAAGCACCTTTCATGAAACTGCTTCATTTGCCCTCTTCTTATATCAGCACCTCACTGAAGAACACTTTGCCCCAAACCTGGCCATCTCCTGGTCTAGTTAAGACTCTTTGCTTGCTACAAAGAGTGTTACAGCTGTACTGGGGCCATGAAGAGCGGTACCTGCGCAGAGCTGAACCTCCCAGGGACCCCTGTATGGATTAGGGCCCCCTATATAAACAAGACATCCATGTTAACAGCATCTCCCAGCCACTTTCTGGTAGCACAGAAAGAGGCAGCTGTGGAGAGCAGCTTTTGCAGGTCAGAAAGAGAAGCCTGACACAGTGCAGTGGCATCACCTAAGCACAAGGCTGGCGTCTAGAGCTGGGCCACAAGTGGGTTTGCCATGAAGATCACCAACATCAGCATTTCCCACGTTCTCCAGGGGATAATAAAATGCCCCTAACACTTTTCTCAGCATCCTTGCCATGGAAATTAGTTGGCACAGGTCCTATTCATCAACATCTTCACTTTGCTTATAAGTGAGGTAAGTTGTACTACTCCTAGCTAGAGCTTTCCGGCAAAGTAACGTTGTGCTTCAACATCATTATCTTCTGACAAGAAACAGCTTTATGCAGTAAAGCAGAATGCCTAGGAAGGACCACACAGAAGATTAAAAATGAAACTTGTACTCACCTCTCCCCCGTTTACATAGTCAAGGACAAAGTAAAGCTTCTCCGAGGTCTGGAAGGAGTAATGGAGTCCCACAAGGAAGGGGTGCTCGACATTTTTCAGGAGCACATTGCGTTCTGCCATGATGTGGTTTTGCTAGCAAAAAGCATGCAAGGCATTAGATTTTCAGGCAAAACTCCAGTCCAGCCTGCTGCACAGGCTCACCCCTGTTTTTGAAAGAAGCTGAGAGCCCTATGGATCATCTCCAGCCCCAGGAAAGGAAGCACTCTGCTCTCAGCTGGATTCATCTCAGTCCTTTCTCCATATTCCCAAGGCACAGAGAAATCCATGGTTAACATGGGAGCTGTCTACATGAATGCTTGCCTCAATTACATTACCAGGATTGCTCACACATGGACCACTGCCTGTGGAAGCAGCTGGGGATAGCAGACATACCTCCTTTTTCTTCAGGATAGTTTTCTTATGCAAGACTTTGACAGCATAAAAAGTCCCATCACACTTGCGTTTGGCCAGGAGAACCTGGAACAGAGTCACAGACACAGGTTTGAGTCTCATCTTCTGCCACTGTTAGCATTTCTTCACCAGCTGAACACTCTTGTCAGTGATTATACTGAGACTACGACTTTGGAGGGTCAAGTACAAAGGTTTAAAGCCCAGGCTCTAGCCCACTGGCTCCCCACACTCTGGACTTTCACACTGCCAGAAAGAGGTACGCAGCATCCCTGAATATCTCTTACACACCCAAAAAAAAAGTGGCTTGGGAGCATTCAGAGACTCATTTAAAGGTGATCATTACCATTTTACAAAGCACAGCTTTGTCTAGGCATCCTGTATTAACTGAAAGCATCTGAGACTTTAAAAACAACAAGTACTGCTCGTCACCATCACCACCTTGAGCATGAAACCCCCCCATGCTTCTTTCTAGAGGTATGGCAGAACAGCTCCAAGTACAAATGGACAATGAAAACCTCTCAGGTCCTATCTGGTCTCAGTCCCACTCTGAACATGGCCACGTTCCTTGGGAGAGGTGCAAGTGAAGGACAAATTCCTTCAGCTAGGACTTCTCCCAAGCTGCCCACAGACAGCTCCAGCCCACCAGCACAAACCCACTTACCTTTCCAAAGCTTCCTTTGCCAATAACCTTCAGGAAGTCAAAGTCTGTTGGCTTGGCACTGTTGAGCAAGAGCGAAGCAAGTTAATGTTTCTGGGAGAAAAAACATGCAACAGCAACACTTCTATGGGAGCAGTGGTCCTTCTGGGAAACAGGAGCTTTTGTGAAAGGGATTAAAGGGCACTGGGCAGGTGATCCTCACTGCCAGCCAGCTGGGGATTCACACCGCGTATGCCAGTGCACTGAGGAAAGGACAAGGAACCCTCTGCAACCCACCTGCTAAGACAGTTTATCTCCATTTCTAAAGAGAAAGTTAGTGAGGGAGCAAACAAATAAGAAAAGTCTTCCCCTAGTATCCCTCAGAAGAGAGGGATGGGACAGAGGACTCAAGAACAATTATAATGCAAGGGTGACCTGCAGCTGGATGTCTGGGAAGGCAGCACGTTGGTGTTACACACAGGGTTAAAGGCTGAGTTAACGCAGTTGTTCATGCCTCCGTGACCACCACCCACCCGAGGCACAGGAGCTGACTGCCTTCCCCTGCCAGATCTCTTTGCAGCAAGCTCCACACCCTACCTGGCTCCTGCAGGGAGCTTACTTTGGGTTAGCAGAAGGTCCGAGGTTGATGTTGTCAGTTGGCGTTGGAGGCTGGAGAGGAGGACAGTGGTGTTTGGTATTAGTCACAAGGAGCACACTGCTGGTGGTGTTTGCCTGGCCTCAGCACAGCATCCCCCACCCTCAACAAACACCCATCAGTGAGAGATGGGATGGGTGCTTTGGTAAACCAAGTGAGGGGAAAGGGAGGACAGAACTATGCACTACAGCAGTATCACAGCCTCCCTCTTCCAGTGAGGAGTTCGGTACCTACGCAGACATGCACATAAGCCTTCCTCCTGTCCCCAGTCCCCAGGAATCTCCCTCTCCCCATACGCTGGGAGCATTACGCCTTTCCCAAAATCTGTATAGGACCTCTTCTACTTTTTCTCCACCCAGCATCACGCACAGGGACGATAGAGCACCTCCCAGCATGCTGACACAGGCTCTCCTCCTTGCCACAGGGCCAGCCCCTCTTCATCCCACCGAGGATGACTTGCCAGCTCAGACCCACGATCTCACCTGAGCGCTGGTGTCTGGGCTCCGGGAACGATCCATTAAAAAAGCAACTCGTTCAGCACTGGGGGAGAGAACAGCAAGGAAGTATTGACAACAAAAACTTTTTTTTTTTAAAAAAAAAAAAAAAGCAGCTGCCCACCATTAATCTACCAGGGACCAGTGCACACACCCCCTATCAGAGCTCCCCAGATATCCCCCCAGCAGCACTGCTGCCCCCAGGGGTAGGGGCAGGTGTGCTGGGAGGCCGGGGACATGGGGCACACCGGGCATGCCAACAGGAGGTGGGGGAGAAAAGCTTCTTGGGTTCATGGGGGCTTCAAACAAGCACAGCCTTCCCAAATGCCATGCTCAGGGCACTGATATGTGAAGCCAAGCAGAGCACCAGCAGCAGCACGGGATCAGGGCTGGATGGGGCTGCAGCCCTCCAGGCAGGACCAGACCCACCAGCAGCATCCCAGGCACCAACCCCACCGTGCAGGGATGCTGCGGCCCTCAGCCCCACAGCCCACACAGGGCAGCTCGGGGCTGTCAAATTGCAGAAAAAAAGGGTCTGGGGCTTCAACAGCTCTTGTTGGCTCAGACCTGCCCTGCATGAGCACCGCTGGGTCCTGCCACCCCAGCGATTCCCCTCGGTTTTAAGGCTTCCCCCACAGCCCTTGCAAAATCCCAGATTAAACAGATGTCAGAGAGAGAGGGAAGGAGGAGAACAGTTCTGTTCCCTTCTCCCCTGCCCCAGAGAGCTTTGTCCATCCCCCCAAGGCCCCACCAACCTCCAAGACCCCACAGAGAGGCCCTGTAGGCTCCTATCCCCCTGTGCCTCAGCCTCCCTGGTACAAAAGGGGCCCTGAAGACCCCACCGCCCCCCCAGGGTCTCACCTGCGAGCAATGCCCCTCACTACCCCCACACACAGATCCACGGCCATCCCAGAGCCCCCCGACCCTGCAGCAGGGGGGACACGGCCGGAGACGCCGGGTGGCAGCGGGCGCTGGCGGCCGCCCCGGGGACAGCCCACATCTGGCCCGTGCCAGCCAGCTCCATCCACCGCCGGGCTGGGCGTTGTGGGGCTGGGCTTTTAAAGGGCTCTCAGCCCCCCCAGGGGCTTCAGTACTCACTACGAGCAGAGCCTGGAGCCGGACGCCTTGATGGTTTGTCCTATCCTCTCGCGGCCGTGCTTTATAAGTTCTGCGGGGAAAGTTGGAGAAGCAGAGCCGATCAGCTGGCGGCGCGAGCACGAGCACACAGAGGCACGTTTGTTCTTCACTGACCTTGCTCCTCTCTCCACAGCCACCCTCCTCCCCCTTCCACCCACATTCTGAAATACCCAGGGAGTTATAGGAACCAGGACGGCTCCCCTCCCGCCCCCACAGCTCAGCAGGGCAGGAGCCCCAACGCAGGCACCCTCTGCCAGGGCAGGGAGGGGACTCGGGCTCCAGCACCGCCACCAAGCCTCTGCCAGCCGCCCCGAGTCCCCAGGAGGGACAAGGGGAGCGCTCACAAGGACGATGCTGTGCTGGGGTACGTCACACGCTTGGCACATCCACTGCCCCTTTCATTCAGGACCGGGTAATTAGGGACATGAATGAGACCTTTCAGGGCCCCGCCGGAGGTGAACCAGCACACACATCGCGATGAGCGGCCCAAGGACGCGCAGCCAGAGCCAGCACCGGGATTCCCACCGAGGAGCATCCCCGCAGGCTGCTGCCACCACCCATCATCATCACCTCCAAGGAAGAGCAAAGCCCCGAGCCCACCGCACAGAGCGAGTGGAACAGCCTCGGGAGCACAACCTGAGCCGGGGAGTTCCTTGTTTTGGTTAGCAGAGATAGCAGAAATATTCAAAGGCTTGTTTGCCCTCTGGCTCAGCCCTAGTTTTGATTCTGGAGGGAAGGAAAGATTCAAAACATCCACAGAAACACACGCTTTTCCAGCGGCACAGGACCGGTGAGGAACCAGCCAGGCTGTGGCTTCAGAGTTCCGGAACAAGCATGGAAAGCTGGGATTTGAAGAAAAACCCAGCAGCCATTCAGCTTCCATCAGCCCGGTCAGTGGCACGCTGACCTTGCCTGATACCTCACCCCACAGCAGCTGGGAGGGCTCGTCCCACAGGCACCCCCAGAGGGACAGCACCCAGACAGGTCAAGCCCCATCTCCTCCCACCGGGCAGAGTCCTCCTTTCCCTGGCCGTTTGCCTGGATCACCGAGGTCCGCTGAAGGTCACCCGAGCTGGGGGCTGCATCTGTCCCACGCTGCTGGGCAGGCTGGCCAGCTCTCACAGCACAGGGGCGAGGTAACCCAAGGCTCAGTGCCTGGCGAGAGGCGAGCAGCACGCATGTGGAACGAGCCCCCAGCTGCAAACGGCAGCAGGCTGAGGGTGATGCAGTGAGGTCTCCCAGTCCCCGTGTAGAGCAGCCCAGCCAAGCCCACCCAGCTCAGCTCTTCACTCCTAGTGCGTGCCCGCAGCTCTACCAGCTGATGCAGCCTGCTCTCGCCAGATCTGAACCCCCACAAGCCTGTTTTTAACCCAGAATCAGCTTAGACACCTCTCCGATCCCAGACTCGGGGAGGAAAGTCGCTCCTTTCCGGCACAGGTGGACATTTTGCAGCCTGGGTGTCTTGGAGAGCACGTGGGCAAGCCCTTGGAACACATCCGTTCACCTCAGAGGCATCTGCTGGCAGTGCAGGATGCAGGACAAGCCCCCAGCTGCCCTGAGGGGCTCGCACAGCACTGCTCTGGTGAGGTCTCCAGGACCACAACGAGGCAGAAGCGTTTCTGCTGAACAACGGCCGGGAGCTCTGCCGGGGCCACAGCCATGCGCTCTCCCCTCCCCAGGCTGCTCCTTTGCTGCCCAGGGTCAGCAGGGGCTTGTGGAGCACCTTCACCTGCAGTACTCTCCAACCAGGCTGTCTCATGAAGCATCTGCTCTGAGACAAGAGCCTCTCTCTGCAAAGCACACGCCACAGCTTCAGGACACTGATATCCCCATCCTGCAGCACCTTTGATTCAGGCTCTGAGCCTTCTTGCCCAGCCTGAGCGTACCTACAAAGCCAGGCTGGCTTAAACCTCCCGAGCAGTCAGAAGCTAGACAGGCTTTTCCTTATCACTAACAAATCCTACACCCCCTGAAGCACAAAGATTCTCCAAGCGCACACATGCGGAACAACAGAGGCAGAACTAGGTCAGGAAAACACACCGAGCTCATGGTTATCCATGCCCGGCTGCACCCCTCGGTGTGCCTGCTGGGGCACAGGGATGCTCCAGGCACGGCCAGGGCCACTGACAGCACCAGCAAGTGAGTCTTTAAGAGTTTCACAGCGTGATGTGACTGTTACACCCCGGGAACACCAGCTGCTGCACCCCACACCCCTCCTCGCAGGGCTTCACCCCAACACACCACCCGGGGCACGCCGCAGAGCTGCTACTTACAAGCCGGAGCAGTTACCGCAGCTCAGTCTCCCCCCAGGAACATCCCTCAGCAACGTACGCTTCCTTCCCAGCACGGCAGAAGCAGCTCCCTCTTCCTCCAACAGTTCTGCCAGCGGTGACCCACATTCCCATGCCAGCCCAGCGATATTTGCTACAAACACATTACTAATGCAACGCGCACCTCGCCGAGCAGCAACCTCATAGACTCGTCATGTGCGGGCTGCCTCCCACCCTCTTCCTGATGTCACTGCTCCCCACCTAACCTAGATTGCAAATCCCCCCCAAAGCGAGCTCCTCGTCCTCTCCAGTGCCGGGGTTGGCAGCAGGCGAGGCAGGGCCGGCCCCAGGACAGCAGGGTGGAAGGGGCTCGGGGCTCACAGGGGAGCACCTTGGGGAGCCGGCAGCTCCCAGCCTACGTGCACAGCATAGGGGGGGATGCCCCAGTTTCAGCTCGGAGAAGGAGCACAGGGGGAGGTGGGAGAGGAGGACTTCTGCAAACACATGCTTCTGCTGGCAGGGAAAGCGCTCAAGCTACAGAGCTGCGAGCTCCAGGCCTGCACTGAGCTCCACCTTTGCTCCCATTGAGATAGCACAAAAAGCCCAGGAAGAGGTCAGGAAGGACTTTAAGATCTTCCTCACCTGGGGAAGCTTCCCAAGCTGTCCCTGCAGAGCTCCCAGCTTTCTCCTGGGGACCCCATCCCCTGCACCCAAGGGGCACCGCAGAGCGGCCCCAGCAGGCTGGGCCCACACAGAGCTCTCTGGGTTTTAGGGGAAGAGCCACATGCAAACATGGAAAGCCATTTGTAAGCCTGGAAAAACAGCAGGTAGCTAAAGCCTGCAGCACTGTGCACAGAAATAAGTACCTGTGAGAACAAAAAACAAAGCCTCAAACACGCACCTGGGAGTGTATCTACCAGCGGAGCCCGTGTCGGGAGGCACTGGAAGCAGCCCACAGCAGATGAGCACAGACACCCCTCACTCCCTGTGCTCCCCATCCTCGTCCCTGCCTGCCAGCGGCTGCCCCACCAGCCCAGCAGCTCTGGGCTTTCTCCAAAACCCCGGCAGGGAGCAGCTTTGCCTCCTGCAACAGTGCAAGGACAGCAGCACCTCCACCTCCTCTGGGTGCTCATGCTCGTGCAGGCTCCCTGCAGCCCTTCAGGGAGAGCAGGAGGAACTGATCAGCAGCTGGGATGGCAAGGCACCTGCGGGATATACCCAGGGACTGGGAACTCAGCTGGGGGTGATGGGGTTGAGTGGAGAGGGAGGGGTGGGCTGGAGCCAGTTGCATCCTAGCAGGCATTTTGGATGGTTCAGAAAAAAAAAAACCCTGCACATTTTAGTGAGCTGTTCATTTGTCTGTGGTCATGTGGCTTGGAGGATGGTTAAAACTGTCCTTTGGTTCGGCTCAAGCCCAGAGATGCTCCTTCCAGTGCCCTGGGAAGGTGACAGCCCAGGGCAGCAGGGTCAGTGCTTTGCAGCTGCATTAAACACAACCACAAACACACGTGGAGAGGAAAACCTGGTGTCGGAGGCATGCAGTCATTCGCTACAGCAGAGATTAAGCTCTGAGCAAAGGGAGATGTAGAAGGGCTGGTGTCTTCTCTCTCTCATCATTAAAAATAAAGCAGTCTCTTTTTGCTGCTGTTGTCATTTCCTATAAAATCTTCTGCCTGTGGCTGCAGCAGGAGGAAAGCCAGCCCCGGCTGCGGGGTCTGCCTGGCTCTGTGCAGGGCCAGCGGGGTGGTGGGGGCTGCAAACCGCAGCAGCTGGGAGCAGAACGCCACCCGAGGGGCAGCAGCATGCCCTGGGAATGCTGTTCTGTCTCGGGTCAAAGCCTGATGGCTTTGCTCAGCCACCATCCTCAAGCCGTTAGCATAAATATCTCGTTATGTTTTTAATGGAGGATTTTTTTTCCTACATTTTCTGCCTCTGCTTGCACTGAAATGCTCATGTTTCAGAACTCTTTCAGCAGCTGACGGCTATCTGCAAATCAGTACCTCAGTATTCTTGTCAAAATGGTCTACTTGACCATGTTTTCTACAGAGAAGCATATTTAGTTAAAAAAATACTTTCACAAAACCACAGAATGGGTTGGGTTGGAAGGACCCCAGCCCCACCCAGCCTGGCCTTGGGCACCCCCAGCTCCTCGGGGTAGCTTGGGCAGGGCCTCGCCGCCCTCAGAGGGAAGAATTTCCTCCTTAATTTTTGTAGCCAAGGAAGAGAGAGCAGAAGCATTCTGGAAGGAAAAGTTTCACCAGCTGGAAGACAAAATTCCTGATCTGGAGTGCTGTCAGCACGAGCAGCCTGTACCAACAGAAAAGCTGCCCTTGGGCTGGTGCCCCCTGCTCTGTCCCTCTGGCCCTTCTGCTTGTCCCCTGCCCTCGCCACCCCACAGGCCATTACCCTTCGTCTTCCCCAGGGCAGTGGAGGAAGGCTCCATCCAGGCTGCGGAGGTAAAGGCAGCCGAAACCGTCCCCAGTCCCACACCGGGCGTCCTCGGGCAGCGCGGCTCCTGTGCAAAGGCGAAGGGCACACGGTGAGAGGAGAAATGGGCAGGGGGGAGAGCTGGGGAGCTGCTGCCTGTAGGAGCTGCTGGGCACGTGTGTCATATAGGCACACATCCCTATAGGTGCTGCAGGGCATGATGTTATACAGGCACACATCACTATAGGGGACGAGGAATGGGTTTGTCCCACTCCCCACCCAGCACCCGCAGGCTCAGCAGATGCAAACCCCTTCCCCTGCAAGCCGTGTCCCCACGTGCCAGCCGTCCCCCCGGTGTACCAGCTCAGGAACTCAGCTCTTTAATGATTAACCCACAACTGCAATTAGGTATTTGCCAGCAGATCTCTATGGTGGCACAAGGGGGATGCCCTTCAAGGGACAACCCCCCCCCCCCGATGTCTTTCTCTCTCCCTGTCTCTCTCGTGTACTTTCCATTTCAGAATGTTTTATGCAGCTATTTTGTTGGGATTGTGTATGGTTAAGATAGGGCGTGCTATCTTCATCTCCCTATCAGGCAATATCCATAACCATAACCATAAACGTGTCACTGCCAGAGGGCCTGAGCGGGCCCGAGCCATCAGAATTGCTGGGAAAGTCCGGGTACGAGCGACACACACATTTCTCCAGAGAGCACCAAGAAGTCGCCCTCGCCCTGCAGCGAAAGGTGACCGGAGGTGCCCGAGGTGCTACCCGGGGGAAGTTCGGCCACTGGTCATCTGTGCCTGGTGGAGCGATGGGGTGGGGAAGGACGGGGATAGGGTAAGATAGGAATAGGGATAGGATCCGAAAGGATTTAAAAGGTCTGAGCCTGTTTCTTTTCTAACAGGACTCAGTAAGGACTGACTGGCTTTTTGGTGACCAGGTTCTCTAAAATCTTTTTTTTTCCTACCTTTATTTTTAGCTTCATAAAGGCAGGGCTCTGCCCCAGGCATTGCCCTTGGTTTTGGCAGGCAGTCCCTCCTGGTGGGTCCCACGTTGCCATGGAAGAGCCAGGAGGAGACCACTTGGGATCTGGTTTTTATCCCAAAAGACAGCTAAATGGGCTTGAACATTCTCGAGGCTATAACCCCCTGACAGGATTATTGACATGAAACTACTCAGCTGGGACATTCTTGCTGCCAAGCTTTGGCCCCCGTCACAGCCTCGGTGACCGTCTACCCTGAAGCCAGGAGCAGCCCCTCGGCCGTGCAGGGCAGGTGCAGCCCCCTGCGTGCTGTCCTCTCCTCCCAGCACCGTCCCAGGACACATTCAGTCTGTATGGTTGAGGCTTTCCTTACAAAATAATGTCTGGCTTTTAGGGAAGAGCGAGTCTTTGCCCTGCAGCACACCCCCCCCCGAAGCCAGCCTGGCCCGCCCAGGGCCGCCACCAGCTCGGGTCAGCGTGTCACCGGGGACAAGGGCAGGGCTGCAGTTTCCTGGACGGACTGAGCAGGGTTTAGCAGCCAGGAGTCGGCTCCCAGAGCCATACTGACCCCAAACCGGCCCCTCTCTGCTGGCACCATCGTGGCTTTGTTAGCAATGTGTATGGGGGCTCACAGCTCCCAAAAACTGCCTCCCAAACCCATCCTGCCCGGGAGAGGACTGGGGGCTGCCCCCTTGAAGAGATGCTGGACGCAGCAACCCGGAGCCTCGCGGGGCCCAAACCCCATTTCTGTGCCTGTGCCCCCGGTGCTGGCGCTGCCCGAGCCTCCTGTCCTGCTGCAGGCGGTGCAGGGACGCTCGGTCCCCGGCTGCCTCTGCTGAGCTGCCAGCTCCAGAAGCTGGACAGGACCTGAAAACACCCGGGGCTGCTCCTCACGGGGCCAGGAGTGAACTGGCAGGGGGCTGCAGGGGGGCTCCTTCCCACCCTGTCCCACCATGTCCCTGCCCTGGGGCAGGCACATTTAAAGCAAGAAACCTGTCCAGCTGGAGTTCCTGAGTCACCTGTGTTCCTCTCTGGAGTTGCTGGAATTCCCCCACAGCTGGAAAATGAGCCCGATTTAGGAAACGCAAGCCCTCTGCTTCCAGCTGCTGCCCCGGGGCCAGAGCCCCTGTGCCCACTGACTTTGTGCCCAGCAGCAGGGGACGGCCCCTTCCCCAAAGCTCGGCTTCTCCCAGGGTGCCTCAAGCCCTGGTGAAAAGAAGGGAAAGCCACGGAGGAAGGAGAAAGGAGCCCGGCGTTACCTGCGGGGAGCGCGGAGCAGGAGTCCTGGCACGGGGCGGCAGCAGCTGCATAAGGCAGCACTCGCCTCCCTCCCTCCCCTTGTTTTTGTTTTGGCGATTCGGTCTGAAGGTCAAAGGAGAAATCTGCAGGAGTGGCCTGTGGTAGGAAGTAAATGATTACCCGGCCACGAGGGGACGAGGGGACGGGGGAACCGGGAGCCGGGTGGGAGAGGAAATTCCCTCCCTGGGGGATTAGAGGGCAGCTCGCCCCTGGGAAAGTGCAAAAGGTGAGGACAAGGTGCTCCTGGCCGCGGGCTGTGCTGGGTCACAGCGAGCCCTGTGTCACCTCTGCAAGGCCAGCAGCGGCACCAGGGACCTGGGAGACCCCCTGGGCATGGGCAGGAACTGCTGCTGGTGCTCCAGCAACACATGGGGCTTGGCAGCAAGGCAGGAGCACAGCAAGGTGGAGCCGCCCTAAAGCCTTGTCCCCATGGGTCAGGGAGAGGACAGGGACATACCTCTGGACAGGAGATCCAAGCCAAAAAATGAAATCACAGCTATTGATCTCTATCTGGCATTCCCCCATTCACTCCCTGTCCCTCTCCCTTTCCCTCTGTGGGTGTGTGGCACTGGGATGTCCCCAGAGGGGGCACCACATCCCTGGATGGGCACCTAAGTAAGGCTCTGCCGGCTGGGCACACTGGTGGAGTCACTGCTGGCCACTGGCAGAGCCTCCAGCTCCTCACCTGAAATGCTGAAGCAGCCTGACACACGTGCTTTGAAGCGCTGGAGGCTCAGGGGGTCAGGACAGCACAGGAGAGGTCACCGAGTCTGTGTGATGGGGACACGCAGAGCCACGGGTGTCCCTCGCGTGCTCCAGCACCGAAAGCAGCACGTGGTGAGGAGCAGGAGGAGCCCTCACGCCTCCCCAGCTCCCCCTGACATTCCTGCCTGGTGGCACGGCCGTGAGGACAAAGGGATTTGACATTGCCCTCTTGTCCCAGGAACTATCCCAACCAGAGGTCCCCGTTGTGCTTGAGGAGCTGCGAAGACACGGAGCAATGAGGAAATGCTCCCTCCCGGTGCTGAGAGGCCTTTGTTTCATCCCTTTTCAGAGTGAGAAGGTCCGGAGGGCTGCCGCAGCACACGGCCAGGAGCTGCGGGTCTGCAGACAGAAGCCCTTTGGAGCAGTTTGTACTTCCCCGTCCCGACGCTTTCCCAGGCAATTCCTGCTTTTAAACCTGCTGCTGTTTCGGGCTGTGCTTTGCTCACCCTGCCACATCCCCTGTGTAAAGGCTGCGGGTCCCCAGCAAGGACGGCTCCAGGGGAGCTCCCCCGGCACCAGCAGTGCACCGAGCGCCTGCTGCAGTGGGCTGGGGGGGCTGCCCGTGGGGGCACCCCCCGTCAGACCCCCAGCAGCCATGGGCACGGTGGGACAGAGGACAAACCTCTGCTTACCGCCCCGGCTCGCTCAACGGGCTCATTTTTTCCCCAAACTCATCGCACGTCAGCCCCAAGCACCCGGCAGAGACGGAGGAAAGTGCCTGAACCGACAGCGAGACAAAGCCCGGGGGGACTGGGAAAGACAAAGCCCAGGGGGACTGGGAATAATCCCCGGGCTCCCACAGCTGGAAGCTGCTGAGGCAGAGGCTGGGTGGGATCCCCCTGGGACACGCAGGGCCTGGCGGTGCCCCTGCTGTGCAGGGCTCAGGGGTTGGGGTGCCCCTGTGGGGTGCTGCCTGCTCGTGTGCTTCCCTTCTCTGCATCCCGAGGGGTGAGCAGAGCGAGGAGCCCTCGGCTGCTTGGAGCAAAAAATAAAGGAAAAAGGGCACGAATCGCCTTACAGCCCCAAATGCACTCAAAGCAGGAGCTGGATTGTTCTTATTTTTATATTTTTTGCTCACAAGGAAAAATATAAATATGTGCTGAATTAGGTTTAAAACCTAATTGCAAAGGTAAAACCTCCGCAAAGGTAAAGCTTCCCAAAATGCTTTCCATCCTCCTGTGCCCCTTTGGCCCGTGACGAGGCAGAGAAGGGCAGGACGGCCCGGGGGCACCCCGGCCAGGTCCCGCAGCCTCCCGCAAGGACAGGGCGGCAGCTGCGGCCCTAGAAAGGGGGAGGTGGGGAGGGAAGGACCCCAAAAGCACCGCGCGGAGAGCAGCCGCAAGCCGCAGCCGTGCGGCAGCCGCAGCCCCCGGTACCGCATTGCGGGGCTGCCCTCGGGGAATGGAGGGGAGGGCGGCACGGCACGGCCCGGCTCGGATCGGATTGGATCGAATCGGCTCGGATCGGCTCGGATCGGCTCGGCTCGGCTCGGCTTGGCACGGCTCAGCTCGGCTGGGCACGTCTCGGTTCAGCACGGCTCGGCACGGCCCGCGTGCAGCGCGGAGGCAGCTCGGTTGGAGCCAGGGCTGCTCCGAGCCCCGCATTTCGTTTCGCTGACTTTATCTGTCTGCAAGGGGCTCGGGCGGGTTGGGGTCTGGCTCCCTGCGCCCCCTTCCCCATCCTATCAGCCCACCCTCCTCTGCTCAGCGAAGCAGGCCAGCCTCCTCGGATAGGATTTCTCTTTATTGTTCGATATATCTATGTACCACATTATAAGTTAAAGATAGACTTTTGTTTTTCTGATATACATTTTTCATCTTATTTACCACAATTACACCACACATACATTGGAAACAGCTCCACGGATCTGGTAGATTGCACAGAATGAGTTTTGTCTTAGTTTTGTTTCTGTATCCTGAACGACGTCAAATCCAACATATATCTATATTTTTCTTTTCATAATTTAGAAATAATTGTTAAAATGAAACAAAACAAAACAAAACAAAAAAATCACCGAGAAGTGGACTCCAGGTCTGTGATTTCAACCAGAGGCAAAATGTGATCGATGGGCAGTTCCTCGGTGTGAGTCCGGGTGGAAGAATTAAGCAGTCCTGGCATCACTGCGGCCACGGTGTAAACGCCGCGGTCATCAGCCGGTGCGTGGGCTTGCTGGGCTGGTCACACAATCCGGGGCTCATTTACTTCTCTCTCAACTGGTGTAAAATAAAGGAAGGGCCCTGCTCCCAGTGCCCACAGCTTGCTAGCACAAAGCCCCAGTCCCATCGGATCGGCGCCTGTTTCACCTCCTGAAGCACCGAACTGCAGAGCTGTGGGGAGCAGTAAAGCTGCGATCGGTTCCCGACTGGTCCTTCGCGGGGGGCCAAGCTTCAGGCAACTAGTGAGGAGATTGGGATGGGGCACCACGTATTTTCCTTTAAAACATTCTAAATAACAAAAAATATATTTAACTCTTAGCTTATTTAAAAAGATGGCAGGGCGAACACTGTCTTCTTATCTCATTTAATTTGCAGATTTCTATGACATAGAATTTGTTGGATGCACGTAACGAAAATAATGACTCTCTTCATTCAAGGGATGTGGATTTTTTTGGCTATGCGGATGTTCGATGCGATTCTCTTGCTGCAGCCAGCTCTGGCCATTCCTTAGTCTTCCGCGTTGGTTCTGAAGGCCTCTATGAGGCCTTCCAAAGAGTGGATGAACCCCGAGACGCTGCAGATACCACCTATAACGAAAATGGCGACGTCAAAGAAGACATGGTGCCACAAGAGCTTCCTCCACAAGAGTTTGAGGTGGAAAAGACTGGGGAGCAGGAAGCAGAGCCCTGCGCCTGTGAGGCTCCCAGTAAGACCCATCAGGAGGGCAAAATGCGGGACATAGATGGCCATGAGCAGGGTGAAGACTACCAGGGCACATCTGAGGGTGAGTCCCCAGGACTTGAGCCGCCCATCGCCCCCGTAGCAGTTGGGGAAGAACGCCCTGTTTCCATCCTGGAAAAGGGATCGCTCCAGGACTTCCACAGCTGCAAAGAACGGCAGGGGGTAGGAGAGCAAGGCTTTGGCCACCAAGAAGATGTTGACTACTGCCCTAATGGTGGATGGCAAGTTGTCTGTGATGACCTCCTTGGTCTCATCAGCCCAGGTCAGATAGGCGACCAAGGCAAAGAGTCCCTTAAGGATGCAAGCTGCTATGTGAGTCCAGTTCATCATGCAATGGAACTCCTTGGGGTTCTGCATGTTCCCCTCCAAGGAAGGCAGAAAGATCTGAGAGGTGTAGCTGAAGACAATGATGCCAATGGAGATGGGGAATTTCTTCACATCAATGTAAAACTTGACTTTGTCCCATGCCCAGTCGCGTGCCCTGGAGAGGCAGTAGGCGATCACCAGGATGTTGATCACAAAGTGGGCCAATGTGCAGAGCAAGCTGAACTTGGAGACTGCCTTGAGATTCTTCAAGAACGCGCAAGGCAGGAGCACGGCCGTGGCAATGATGGACCACGACTTCTGGGAGACAGGCAGGTTGGGGAAGCTGTTGTACATCAGGTTCCCACTGACCACCACATAGAGGATGCAGGTCATGACCAGTTCAATGATCTGAGCCACGTTCACAATTCTGCCTCCGAGCGTGGGGAAGCGGGGCGCACAGCACGCGTTGGCTATGTCCACGTAGGAGTCTCTCACCCTGACTATCTCCCCATCCTCATTCTCTTCATAAAGACAGGCAATAAGGATTTTCCCAGTGTAGCAGCAAACCACCGCAGCGAAAATGATTAAAAAGAGTCCTAGGTATCCACCATGAAGGATGGCATAGGGCAGGCCCAGAACAAACATCCCCTAGAAAGAGACAAAATGGAAACCGTGTTGCTCGTCTCACCGAGGGGACCAGGCGGGTGCCTGCACCCAGGCACCCGCGGCCGCAGGCACGCGCGCATGCACGCACACGCTGCCTCGCTCGCACGCAGTGACACCAACACAGCAGTCCCACGCTCACACCACACAATCACGGCCACGCACGATCACACACAAACCCTTTTTCTTTCCGCCCACGCAATTGCCCACGCAGCCACACGCGTGTCCTCGTGCACACTCACATAATCGCACGCTGGGGCGCCCAGAGCAAGCAAGCACGGTTGGGCTTTGTCCAAATCTCCACCCTGTCTGTCCCCCCCACCCCGCAAGGGCATCCCCCCCCGCCCCCCGCCCTGCCCCGTCCCACCCGCTGCAGGGGGGGGGGGGGCGACGGGAAGGTGCGGATTTGGGGGGTGTTTTTTTTTTTTTTTTTTTTTTTTTTTTTTTTTTTTCGGTTGGGTAGGGGGGGTTCAGTTTCTTTTTTTTTTCTTTCTTTCTTCCCCCCCCCCAGGGGTGTTGCAGTCACCCCAGTGCTGGGATGGGAGCGGGGGCAGCGCGTCCCGGTGCCGGTGGCAGCGGGTGCCCGGGCGTACCTGGATGGCGTTGGTGACATTCCAGCCAGCCTCCCACGCCGTGATCTTGGGCTTGCCCTGCCCGGAGAGCTCGGAGCAGACCCCCGCGTCCTTGGAGGCGGAGGGCGGCAGGGGGCCGGTGCCGTCCCTCTGGTAGTGGATGTCCCCCTCCAGGGGCGTCTCGCCGCCCTCCTCGCCTCCCTCGCCCTTGAGGATGTCCATCTGCAGCCCCTGCCGGTGCTCCATGTCCAGGTCGTCGCAGTGGGCGAAGCCCACCGCCTCTTCGTCGGTGGCCGCCTGGAAGCCCATCCTGGCGAACATGCCGCTCATCTTCGCCTGGGACTTGTTGGACACGGAGGTGGCCACGTTGGAAAGCTTGCTGCGGAGGAGCGTGGCCATGGTGGCCGCTCCGGACCCGGCGGTCGGACGGACCCGACGGGGAGGGCGGTGCGGGGGGCGGCCGGGAGCCGGGCTCCGGGGAAAGGACGGCGGGGGCGGTGCGGGGGGGCTCTGCCGAGCCGCTACCTCCGCTCCCGGGCGCGGTGCGAGCGGCTGCGCTGCGGGCGGCCCTGGGGCATGCCCCCGCGGCGGGCAGGTGCGGGAGCGCAGCTCCCCGCCCGCTCCGCGCCTCTCCGCCGGTCCCCGCGGCCGGGCTCTGCTGGGGGGCGGCGGTGGGAGGCTGTCCTCGGACGGAGGCTGTCTCCGGACGGCTGCTGTCCCCGGACGGAGGCTGTCACCAGCCGGCGGCTGTCACCAGACGGGCAGCGCGAGCCCCTGGCAGAGCGCGCCGCGTCTCCATCGCAGTGCGCCCACCTCGCGGGGAGAAGAGAGGGGAGAGGAGTGCTGCAGTTCTGGGGGAGGTACCAGCGGTCCCGGCCAAGCCCAGCCTCCCCCCCGCGGCACGGCGACACCCACGCCCGCCGGGCCCCGCCAGCAGCGCCGCAGCGCGGCCCCCCCGGCCCCGCAGCCCCCGCCGCCGCGCCCCGGCCCCTTCCCTGCTCCGGTATGGGGGCGGCCGAGGAACCCCCCTCCCCCCCGAAGGGGCGGACAGAGGGGCTCCCGACCGCTCCTTAACGGAATTTTCCTCCCCAGAACCCCTCCCTTTTATTTTCTCTACCCAAAAATACGCGCGGCCCCTTTGGAGGCTGGGGGCAACTTGGGCAAGGGAGCCCCCAACAGCTGCGGGGCACGGCGTGCCGGGTGGGCACCGGTGTGCCATCGGTGTGCCACCGGCGTGCCGATGTGCCAAAGTGCCACCGATGTGCCGAAGTGCCACCGGAGTGTCACCGACGTGCCACCGGGGTGCCGAGCCCCGGCCGGGTTCTCCTTGAGCTCCCCCCGATCCTAACGCAGAAATTCCCCTTCCTTCTAAAAAACACATATATGTGTCTCGGTATTTTCGTTTTGCCTCCAAACGCCCGCGCTGGTTTGGCACGGAGGAGCCTGGCCGTGCTTCTTTGTTCGCGTGTTTCCGAGGTGCGCAGCCAGCGCGGCGATGGGAGATAGGAAGGGGGCCCTTCCCCAAAGGGGGGCAGCTGGCTCGTTTGTTTCTTTTGGAAGGTAAAAAGGAACCTCCGTTTTATTGGTTTTATGTTTTAATTACAGAAGAAGGGAAAAGGCAGCGCTAAATTATTTCCTAATATCGAGGCAGGGAGAGGGGAGGGATGCGGATGCAGGTGGGATGCGGCATCGAGCAGAGCTTCCAGAAAACGCCTTGAATACCCCCCCTTTTTTTTTTTCCTCTTTTTCTTTTCCTTTATTTATTTATTTATTTATTTATTTATTTATTTTTCTGACGGACGAAGGAAGAAAATTGGGTGCAAAGCGGCTGAAATGCGTCAGAAAGAAACATCACCAGTGAGGGTTTCTCACGGGGCTGTCTCGGCCGCTGCTTCCCCCTGACACCGGACCCCACATAATATAAAAAAAATATATTTTTTTTAATGTAAAAAAAATAATAAAATCGAGGGAAAGGAAGGCGGCGAGGCGCGGCGTCTCCCTGCCTTCGCTGTGCGGGGGAATTATCACATATCAGTGCACAAATAGGTCGAGAAAGCAAAAGAAAAAGAAAAACCAAAAGCCAAAAAACCCAACGACTGCGATGATGAGCACCTCGGGGGTTAATTCAACGATTTTGTTGTCGCTGTTGTTTCTCTGTTTTGTTTTTCTTGTTTGTTTGTTTTGATTTTGTCCTTAATTTAGCCTAAGACGAGTTCATTGTAAAAGAGGACGTGAAGGAGACCTATTTCTAGGGGTTTGCAGGGGGCATCAGGGAGGTGGGGGGGGAAATCAAAACGAAAATTCATCCAAATCGCCGTCTGGTGCGTGAATATTTCCTAAAACCGTCCTGGCACACCCCCCCACACCCCTCCCCTCGGCCCTGCCGCAGCTGGGGGGGCTCCGCCGCAGCCCCCGGCAGCCCCCGGCAGCCCCGGGTCCCGGGGAGGGGAAGGGGACCCCGGCACCGCGCCTGGTGGGGGAGAGGGGCTTTGGGAGAGGGGATTGGGGAGGGGGACTTTGGGAGAGAGGCTTTGGGAGGGAGACTTTGGGACGGCGGTTTTAGGAGGGGGGCTTTGGGATGCTCACTGCGTGGTAAGGATGCGTCGGGCTCCGGAGACACCTTTTTAGGAAAATAAAATAAAATAAAAACGAAAAAACCAAAACCAAAACCAAAGAGAGCCCCCAGAGCTGCGGGAGAAGCCCCGCTCCGTCGGGGGGGCTGCCCCGGCCGGGCTCTGCGACCCCCCCCCCAAGTCGGATCGTGGCTCCGGGGGAGGACGCTTGGGGCGAGGGTGCCCGGGGCGGGGGGGGGGGATCTTCACCCGACCCCTCGGCAAATCCCCTGCCGAGCCTTGGACGCCAAGACAATGGGAACCGGGGGGGGGGGGGGGGGGGGGGGATGCAGGGGGGGCGCGGGGGGGTAAGTGATGCCGAGGGGACAGGAGGCGCAGGGGACCCGAGGGGTGCTGGAGGTGGCCCCGGGGTGCCCCCGAGTTCAGGCTGCCGCATTTCCTCGCCGCGTCCCCCCCCAGACACAACCCCCGGCCCTGCCGCCCCTCCGGCCCGAAGGAGAGGGATGGAGAATTTCTTCGGCAGCGCCTGGTAAGAGAAGCAACCCTGAACTTGGAGCAGCGGCCAGAAACGGGGGCAAACAGCACCGGAGGAAGGGGAAATAATAATAAAAATTAGATAAAAAAGAGAACAAAAGGAGAAAGAGGCAGAGGAAGAGAAGGAGAAGAGAAGCGCGGAGAGGCGGAGAGGAGGGATGGGGCATTTACCTCTGCTGCTCGGCCCATCGCTGCCCGCGGCTGGAGGGGATGCGGGATGCGGGGTGAGCGATGCGGGGATGCGGCCGCGCTCTTCCCGGCTCCCCCTAACTCCTAATTACCCCGAGCAGGATAAACCGAGGCAAACCTTATCCAAAGGTTAGCGGGTCTCCGGGGGGCGTTTGAGCTGCGAATCCTTTCAGAGGAAGCGAAAAGGAGAGCGCGCAAACAAGCCGCAGCCCGGAGCTGCCGAGGGCTCCCCGCAGCCCGGCGCTGGAGTTTTCGGGCACCGCTTTCCCCGCAGAGATGGGGCTGGGGGTCCTGGCCCTGCTCGGGGGGCTCAGCCCAGCTCCTGGGGGTGCAGCTTCCCGGGACCCTCCCCACGCTCCGGCAGATCCAGCCGGAGGCGCGCCGCTGCCTTATCTCCCCAGAGCAGGCTCGGGGGCTCGCGGCTGGGATTTCTGATTAATCAAATGAGGGCAAAAGAGCTATTCACGCTCAAAAAATCGTTTGAGGAAGGCAGGAAAGGCCAACCCGAGCAGGCTGCCTTCCTGCAGCCCACACCGCCAGCCCCTCTCCGGGCTGCGGGCAGCGGGGCTGTGCGGGAGCAGGACGGGCAGCCCCCCCGGGTCAGGGACCCCCACCCCAAAGGAATCGTTCCTGCACTTTTTGGGGGCTGTGTTCTTCCTCAAACATAGTGTGGCAAATTGTGTCTGAAATTTAGATGCATCCATATGAAAAAGGGGATTTTAGGCAATTCCTGCATGCTCAGCTTCATCCCCCTCTGCAACAAGCGTGGGTGTCCAAATGCCTCCCAGTTCCTGCACAGACTCCATGCTTCCGCCACAAATTCCCCCCACACACCCTGTCCCCCCCCCCCCAACCCCCAAACCTGCTGCTGGGCATCACAGCAGAGCTGCCAGCCGCAGTGCCGAGAAGGCTGGGGGGGGGCAGCTTCTCCCCAAAACCCTGCCAAAATCCTCCCCCGGCCACAGCTGCCGAAGAACCAACCCACCTGGCACAGACCTGGTGCAGGTCAGCCCGGACATGCGGCTTGGAGAAGCGACCCCAGCCCCAGACACGTGCCTGGTACCTACAGAAGTGATGGCAGAGGCCAGAAGAGGCCCACCTCATCCCCAGCCGCCGCTGGAAGCCCCCCTGCATTTATTGCCCCCCACCCCAGCAGCAGCAGCGAACTCCATCCCGGCTCCGCCGCCCCGTCCTCCCTCCGGCACCGCGGGGGGAACTCTGACAGGATAATGAAGAGTTGCACGGTGTACTATAAAAAGGCAATTAGACAAACTGCTGGATGGGGACCAGCTCCCGTGACCTAGTTAATAGCTCGGGGAATTTCAGGAGGGTAGGGAAAGAAAATGGAGCCGTGGCAGCGCGCCGCGCAGGGTGAGCAGGGCTGGAGGAGGAAGGGCTGCAGTCGGCAGCCCCGCACCCCTGAGCCCCCCCAGGAAAGCAGCCCCATGAGCACGGAGCTGACAGCCCTGCCCCGGGTCACACCTTTCCCTTCTTGCACGTTTTCAGACCTTGCTGTCTGGGTGTTCAGGGTGTGAGGTGAAGATGCTGCATGTGGTATAAACGCTCCTTCACGCTGCTGCTTGGTTCCTGGCTGGGGTCTTGGGGAGGCTGAATTCATTCACAGGACGGTTTCTGAGTCAGAGACAATTAACTATAGGCAGAATTATAATTGCAGTGGAAAAGCACGATGGAATAACATCCAAAAGGAAAGTCTCCAGGAGAATGCCCATAACGGATGGGTTGGATTTAATTTTTTTTCTTTTACCGAGCACAAAATGGCTGCCTAAACTGCAGAGACATAAAACAAAGAGCAGGCGAAGGGCTGGGATACCATCACCACACATTAACACGGCTTGTGGCTTAGCCCAGGAGAAAATCCACCTGAAGAATCCTTAAAATTAAATAAAGGCTTCTTGATCTGACCTCAGTGTTTGCAAACAGGGGTCTGTAAGTGGGAGACGACCTGTGCAGGAATTTCTGTGACTGCCACCCCAGAAGAGCCACGATAAACCCTGATCATCTGTAGACTAAACATTTGTCATCATCTGACCACAACCTGTTCTTAGCGATACTTTCAATAAATTGGAATCAAATTTAACTCAGAGTTTGGCTTTGTTGTTGTCATAAAAATTAAGTGATAGTTATCGGTGACTTGCGATGCCAAATTCCCAGCTCTCTACACGAGCAGCATTGGTCCCACGAGCTCAGCAGCACTTTCATTGACATAACGCACAAAGCTCCGTCACTGCCCAATTACATATGCACGTATGTACATGTGCTCGTGTTTCACAGGGATGACTACAGACTAGGGAAGAGCATACTTCGTGTGTGCCAGGATTGTCATTTCAACTTTTAAATAAAAAGCCCTCCTCTCCTGCAGCTGTAGACTCCAGGTGCTGCTTTCCAAAACTGAGTTATCCCGCTCCGCTCTCTTCCTGCAGCATGAAGTTGAGCTTGTCTAGGGATTATTTTGTGTGTGTGATTTCAAGCTGAGCCCCTACAGCCGTAGCCTGTTGTCGCAGACCCTGTGGCCGTGGCCACACACATATCCTTGCCCCGCTGCCTCCTGACCCCAGCCCTGCCACCCGCAGCAGGCTCAGCTCCTGGCCAGCAGCTCCCAGCCCCAGCCCGGATCTGGCCCCGCTGCCCGGTCCTGTGCCTGGGAACTGAGGCTTCAAAGCACGGCAGAAAAGTGGCTGTAAGTGACAGGGCCTGGTCTGCAAAGGAAATTCCTTCCCGTGCAGTCTTTAGTCAGATGATGCCCCAGTAATGAAGAGGGTTTTTGTTTGTTTGTTTATCCTCTATATTTATCATATGACTTTAAATTATTTTTTCTTCATTTTTAAGGCTGTGCAGGCTCTGATGAAGGGCTTTGCAGAGCAGGGCAGCCATGCTGGCAGCCTGCTCGCCTTTGGGGCTCAATTTCAGCGAGGTCCATCCCCACCTGCTCCTTTGCCCCATTTTGTGCCCGGTTCTGACAGAAGCACAACAAGCGCCCGGGCAGGCTCCCGCATCTCTTGCCGGCACCATCCCGGCACGTCGGGCTCATGGCTCTGAAGGCAGCTCCACAGCCCCGCACGACCACGCAGCCCACATGCAGAGGTTGCTGTTTCCAAACCCGCAGCCTCCACGTGCTGGTGTCAGCAAGTATTTATTGCCAGAAGCCAAAAATAAAAGCCACGTAAGGGAAGCAGCAAGGTCAGGGCCACACAGGGCGCTGCATGAAGCCGCTGCCGTGCCGCAAGGAAAAGCAAGGAGCGTGGTGAGGTGTGGCACCACTCCGTCCAAATGGAGAGGCGGCTCAGCCCCCCGGCAGTGCCACCACGTCCTGCTGCTGGAGGGGACGACCCGAAATGCCAGGCTGTGCTGGAGGTCGCTAATCCGCTGTGGGCCTGCTTCCAGCAGGAGAGATCTGGGTGCTGGTGGGCAAGGGCTGGGGGCTGCACTTGGCTCCTGCAGCACAGGCAGAGCACCACTCTTAAAAAATAAAGCAAATATCAGCGTCTTGTTTTGCAGAAAGGTTCCTCACACGTTGTCCTCTTTCATCTCACACGTATCCATGTGATCTGGGTGATCTGCAGTGCTGGGGAACACGCAGGGCCCCAGGACAGGTCGTTCAGCGGGATTCCTGCAGCAGAAGCAGCCATTCCAGCTGGGATCGCCAGGGCAGGCACACACAGGATTTGCCTGATGGCAGCCTCCATGCCAACAGGGGCTGAATCCCAGGCCTGCGCCTTTATCATGAGGAGCATCCACTTTATGCTTTAGCCACTGGCTCTGATTCCATTTTAAATGTTCTTTTCTTCCAGCCTGAAAACCATTATTATTATAATTTCTCGGGTGTCAGTTTTTGATTGATTGTTTTCTCTTTTTGGTTTTTGGATTTTCTTCCCTCTCACATTGGTTCTATTTTACCTCTACAAACGAGACAGTGCATCGAGGAGCTCAGCGAAGCAGCACAGAGCCCCGCCATGCTCCCCGTGCATTTCTGCTCCTTCTCGATGAGAGAAACCCCGGGGCTGATCCGAGCCCCCTTAAGCTATTTGGGTCACACTGTAGGTTTCAGAGGGGTTTCACCTTCCCGTGCTGTTGTCCTTCCATCTTATCTCACGCCACAAGTTCAAACGAGGGGGAATCCTGCTGCCATCATCGCTCTTCCCCCACAGCTATCAGCATCGCTTTCTCCCTGGGGGAGCTCTGGGCAGGATGGGGACGCACTGCTCGTGCCCCATGACAGAGGAGCAGAGACCCCGCTGTAACAAAGACCCAGATGTGCAAGTCTGGATCCCAGAGCTGCTTTGAGGCATCCGCATGTGCTGCTGGGGCCCAGCCGTGTTATCCCTCCTGCAGGCAGGCACCTCGCAGCGCCAGCACCTCTGGGAAAGCTCCTGCCCTGCTCTGGCACCGGGATCCTCTGAGGCTCCAGGCACTGTTCCTGCCCTGTGCGGTGATCCAGGGGTCTTTGAATACAGCAGCTAGTCTTTGAGCCATATTTTTGACCTTCCATTCATTTACACCTTGGTTTAGACCTCTGCAGATGCAAACCAGAATATTCATCGCCCAGGGAAGCCTTAAGAAGGCACAAAGCCCTTCAACTTTGAAAAGACAGCAGCCCATAAACTCAAAGTATTACTGTCAAATGGTTGTTAGAGTAAACCTTTTGGCATCATGACAGTATCTTCTTTTAATAGAAAAGTACTTCTTAAGCAATTTAGTTAATTTGATTTGTAAAAAAAAAAAAAAAAAAAAAAAGAGAAATTTGGAGAGAGTAAAACCTCAGGAAAAGAACAGCAGGGAAGGCAGCTCTGTGATTACCTCCCCCTGCACACACACAAATTATGGCTGGGATAAATTAACCTTAAAGTTACTGCCACTTCTCCGTGGAGCACCTGAGAAAGCAGAGTGTGAAGCGCTACAAGCCAGGGAAATGAGAGGATGTGCGAACTGAGAGCAGCACCGTGGTTTGGGAGCTCCCTCCTGGTACTGATCTCGCTGATGTTTGGGTTAATTTACTGACTAAATGTGGTTGTGCTGGGTGGAAGACCCTGCGGACCCGTTCCCCTCCCACCACCACTTCCCCACCCCAGGAGGTGCTGCTCAGGACGTCCCCCGAAGGTGCTCTCTGACAGGCAACTGCAGAGGAGTCTGAAGCTGCCAGCTCTGATAAATGGACGTTGAATTATCCCTGCCCTTCTTTCCACTTTCACTCAGGGTTCTGCTCACTGGGTCCTGGTCACTGTGACCTTGCAAGTTCCCATGCCCCAGGCAAGCCACCAGGAGAAGCACCACCTGAGTCAGACCTCACGTTGGTTCAGATCATCGCCCTGGTTCCTCCTCAGTTCTATTTGTACCCATCAGTCAGAGCTTCCTGAGGAAATTCAACCTTAAAATGATTTTTCCATTACCCTTCCCCATAGGAAGCCACCTGGGAGAATGATAAAGCAGTCACCTTGAAAACAGCTCGGACAGGAGCTGAACAGAGGTCAGGCACCTGCCCAAAGGTGGCATCCAGCTGCAGTGACAGCCGAGGGGACAGCAGCCAGGGAGCGAATCTTGTGAGAAGAAACTTCTGGAAAGCCCAGCTGCAGAGCAGGCTGGGGCTGCGAGCAGGTCGCCCACGTCCCCTGGAGCTCAGGTGGTGCCCGGCAAGGAGAGGAGGTGTCCACAGAGCTGTCACTGAGGCAGAAAGCAGGGACATAAGTCAATAATTGGGTAATCAGCAGCCTCTTACTTTTCTAATGAACCCATAGGACAGGGATTTCCCCCGGCGCCCTCCCTCTCTTTTCCTGGAGCTCATCTTTCACTTTGTCGTGCAATTCCCTGCTGGCCAGCCGCAGCCTGCCATGCTCCCTTCCCATTACACACTCGGCTGAGCCGAGGACGAAAGGGCCCCGGATTCCGGCGAGAAGGTAATTAATTGACTTTCCACTCTCGTTGCTATGCGGCAAAGGTGGAAGCCGCAGCAGCTACAGTTCATCTCTAATCCTGGAGGATTAGTCGTGAGCGGCAGCGTTACGGAGCCGATCGGCTGGACGCAGCGAGGGACCAGGAGCCCTGGGTGGCACCGGCCACGCGTGGGTACCTGCAGAGCTCCTTCTGGGTGCCCTTTCTGCCTTAAACCCCCAAGGTGGGCAGAGATCACGGCCCCTGAGCCATCCCTCGGCGTGCTCCAGGCAGAAGCAACAGCACCATCCAAAGCTGTATGCAAAATCCCTGGTGGCTCTCCCCATCCCCAGCGAGCACCTTCCCTTGTGCGAGCACAGCGCTGCACCTCCCAGGGCACCCAAACCAGCTCCCTGGTGCCATGGAATAGGGAATCCCACCAGAATTCCTTCAACGGTCATTCTTCAGCTTAAAACATTAAAAATAATTCTCTGTAGCAGAGACAGGAGGGCTCGCATGTGGAAAACCGTTCGTATGTTGGAAATGTGTGTGAATTTCCACTCTAAACACAGTGAAAACAAGTTGCACTCTCTTCAGCAGCAGTGATGAGTAGCTGTGCAAAAATAGACCAGTTCTGGTACGGGAAGAGCCATTAACACAGGAATGCGTTCCTGCTAAGCTTTATAAAGCGTGTAGAAAACCTGAGTAAGAGAGCAACTGTTTCATTAATCATGCAAGAGAACTTATTCTTCCAAAGCTATGCATTTCTCTGATGATTTACAACTCCACTTTGTCAAACACCTTTGAAGCCCTATTTTAACAGTGTTCGGCTCACCTGCAGCACCCAGTCCCCCCCATCCGCTGTGCAGCTGGTGCTGCCTCCGTCCCCATTGCCGTTACATCTGCTTGAGCATATTTGTGGTCGAGATCTAAGGAGACCTGATAAGGAAGGGTTACCTAGGAGGGGAGGTGCCAGCAGACCCAGGGGTCTCCCAGCTGTGCAGGGAGAGGACAGAGGACATGCTCATTGGGAGAGGTGAGCCTCAGAATCCAAGGTGCTATTTGGGCACGTCCATCCACAATGGGGCTTCTCCACACGCTGGGATTTGGGGAATTCACTGGGGCTCCCCTGAGCAATCAACGGCTGCCCCCTGATTTCTCACTTCCCTGCAGCGCGATGCCTCCAGCCCCGCCAGGACCTGACGTGCTATTTGCCTGAGAAGGTCAGCAGCAGAGCAAATATTTGTCTTTCCTGTGTCTCATTCAGGGCTTTAAAAGAATTAAAGTTGTATTTTATGATCAAATCTGTATCTCTCTCTTCTTCAGTTCCTTTTACTGTCAGGCAGTCTCCTTTTATTTTCAATGAGCAACAAGGCAGTGTGAGAACACACAAACACAAAATGTGCCAGGTTCCAAATCTGCATCCTACCGATAGCACCAAAAGGCATCATTTTAACCTAATATTTCTGGACATCAGTATCATCCTACATACAGTTGACATGGACTGAAATATAATGTTTGGGAAGATGCTGCCGCTGCCCCATGGAGCAGGAGGCAGCCAAGATGACAGCAGTCTTACCAACGCGGGGCGCAGGGTGTCCGAGCAGATCAAGAAGTCACTGGCCCTGGGGTGAAATTTGCCACCATAAGCCAGGGGAGATCCCCATCTGCTTGCAAAGTCAGGGGCAGCTCCAAATCTACACCGCCTGTAAAAGCACGAGGCTCGAGCCTGGGAGGCTCACCCCACTTCAGCCACGCACAGACCTGAGCACTAGCAGCACACATGCAGAGCTGTGAAAACACCTCGGCTGCTGCTGTGCCCCAACAGCACCAGGAGGAAAAGCACACTGCTAAAGGTGTCCGCTGACCGCACACGGCCAGGTCAAGGCAGTTCATCTTCACATTTCTGAAATCCCTACAGAGCCTTAGAAGCAACATCCTTCGCTATTTGAGCATCATGAATGACCTTATTCATCCCGATGTGCTGTTTACCCTGAAACCTACTGAAGGTGACTTGCCAGCAGCTGTTTTTTGTGATCCTCACAAACCACGTGGCTGCACAGTCAGTGCTACAGCAGTGGAGAAGTGTGCAGGCAGTAACAGCATCCCATGGAGCTATTTTCAGATGTTCCCAGCCACCCTCTACATCACCATGGATGAGGGATTTCTGCTTGCATCATCACCAACATTAAATATATTTACCTGCATAATAGCCGTGCTTCCCTCTCTCCTCCCCACAGTTTGCTATCAGGAATGGCAATACAGCTCCGGGATGCACTCCAGAGATACTGAAAAAAAAAATCAAAGCTAAGATGTTTTCCTGTTTGAACATTTAACACCTCACACAGATTTCAGCAGCTTGGAATTTACAGCCCACTGCAGCCCGAGGCCAAGAGGCATTTCTGAATGGGCACACACCTGCTGCAGGGCACCAAGCTTGGGGGAAGCATGCTTAATGCCCGAGCCGTAACAAAATGAGTTGTTCTCTAACATGTGGAGTTGACAAAATGCCTGGGTATGCCCCATATCTACATAAAACTGCTATATGTACAAATACAGTGGCTGTAGTAGACTCCTTTTTATTTTATTTTATTTTATTTTTTCCCCAGGGTGTGAGCTGGTCTATTATGCCCCTAAATTCTCCCTGGGGCACTTCTCTGTTCACTACTGGGCAGACAGTGGAGTTGCAGCCATTCAATATTCACCCCTCTGTGCCCCAGCGGCCCCCTTGCTCAGAGGTTCACCCTGCTCTTTTGGGGCCAGTAATGCCGAGCACCAAGCCCCGACTCACGCCGCTCAGCAACGCCGAGCAGGTTCGGACTTGGAGGCCGGAGCATTTTGCCATGCTGCCGATACGCCGTGCAGGTGTTGTAGGGACGGAGCGCCAGACGCGCGGTGTACACAGAGCAGGGGGCTGCGATGATGTAGATAGCAGGCCCGAAGCAGCAGGAGCCATCGGGGACTCGTTCCTCACCTTATCTCCCTCACCCAGCGGCCGCCGTCGGCTCGGCTGTTCCCCGACGGCAGGTCCCGGGAGGACGCGGCCGCCAGCGCCGCCGCCCGATAAGGGACCACGTCCGCGTGTCGCGCGTCTTCCCCTACACACATCGCACAGCCACAGCGGGCGTCCTGCCTTTCTTAGAGCGACGGAGACGCAGAAGAAAGCAGATGCAAACTAATTCTAATTAAAATGCATGGGTTGGCTCCCGGTGTCACGGCGTTCGCAGCGGAGACCAGCCGAGGCCGCCTGATATTTGCATGCTACAGTGTAAAGTGCAAGATTGTGCTGAATGCCACGGGGACATCTGGGGGAAACAACATGATAGGTACCCCAGGAAAAAAAACAAAAGGGGTCTGCACAGAAAATTCAGCATATTTTGTTCCCTGTCCCCACATTATAACACCAGGGATGGGACTTGGCATGCGTGTTTTGAGGTGCTCCATGTGGAGCAGTCCATCCCCGAGAGCAGCAGCGTTCCTGCCCTGCCTGCAACACGCACCTGCTCCGAGCTGCAGTCTCTGGTTTCCTCCTGCAACTGTGTTATGCTGTAAGTACAAAAAGAAAAGCTTTTTAAGGTATTATCCCTGCAGATCCTTATGGCCAGAGATCTCCATCACCACTGACTGAGAGAATAGGATGGTCAAGTATGCGTAGCTATGGATGTACAAACCCAGCCTATGCACATACGGGCATGGAAATGTTCATCTGCTTACCCAGGGATGTTTACTTGCCTAAGGTCATTAGGAGTAAGTTTAAAATATCCCCTGCTATGGGGGATCTGGCAAAGAAGGTCATGCAATGGCCAGCATCTGACTCACAGGCATGGAGCCGGGGTGGAAGCACAGAGGTACTGGGAAGCTGAAGGTGCAGGTCCCAGACGCGAGCTGATGGCGGGGGAAATGCACGCTGTGCACCACTGGGACATGGTCTGCCTTCCAGGAATCTCCTCTGCATTGGGAACAGACTAAAAGCAAGCTCTGGGCATCAAGTTAAAAACAGGAAAAGCTCTGGACAAATCAGACATGCCTAGGAATTTGATCTGTAAACGAGAAAAGTCTGGATTATCATTTTTATTTTTATTTTTATTTTTTTAAAAAGGCCATATAAAGCTCCATTTTTCCTATGTCTCAGCATGTCTATTGAAAAAATAGGAACAGTAAACCTTATTTTATTCACAGATTTTGGGGAAGGATCATTTTAAATATATATTTTTTATTTTTTTGTTAAGTCACCGTGCTTTCAGCATTTCTTTCCATGCACCCAAATCTAATCCCATGGCAAGAGGTGGGAGAATTGCTATGGCTTTACGTGGGAGCTGCATCAGGCCCATCAGGAATTTCAAACCTTGGGGTTTTTGTGTGTGTTTGTTTGTTTGTTTCTCCTGCATTTCAGGATTCTGTGTTTAAGAATTGGTTATTTTCCAGCCGGCTAATGTTTTCAATTACACGAAGCCCAATTCAATATCTCTACCTGATTGGGAGACAGCAGAAGCTGGCTTTTTGTGTTCTGTGACCTAGAGCTGACTCCATTTGCTGCCTATCTGACTAACTAGTGAAGCAGAAAACGCACACAATACAGCACAATTAATGACAGTCTGAAAAACACACCAGATCCCAGCGGAGAGGAAGAAATTAGGCTCTTGCACAGTGAAGGAGTTTGTTGATGATGTTTTTCTATTTATAACGTTTTAAAGGGCAGGGGGGTGAGCTAGGCTTAGCGGAAAACCCTTTTTTTTCCTTCTAAAATTGGCTTAATTTTTTTAAATCGAAGATGATGATAGTAAAACTCACACCAGCTGTGTGGCACTGGAGAGCGCCAAGAGAGGGGAAAGGGTTTCTGTGGCCGTAAACAATCGATCTCTCTTAGCAAATAAGGCAAAATATTCAAATCTACATAAAGAAAGAAAATTTAAAAAGAATCTTCAAGTGACTTACCTTGCTATTACAACATACTACCATTAAACAGGAATTTATTGCAAAGACAGGGTAGCTTGGCCTCTTTTTTTTTTCTGTCTCCCTACCTGAAGAGACGAGAGGTGTTGGAGGCAGCAGCACCGACGCTACGCTGGTGATCTCTGTTCTCAAAAAGGCCACTGACGAGATGTTTTTTCCCTGCCGGGTCTTAACTTGAGCTGGAAATTGTCTTGCATACCAGGCTCCTTCACAGGCAGCACAGCAGACCCAGCACCGGCAGCACAAGCTGTGTCCCTGTGACGAGGATAAGGTGAGCAGGACCTGAGTTATCCAAACGAGTGGTAGCAAGGGGAAAGATGTGTGGAGGTATCTCAGTGCTTCACATCTGTAAATCAGGATTTTGGTGCTGATGGCCCTATTGTCACTACCCTTCTATTCCAGGCTACTTCATACATTTTTTTTGTTGTTTTATTTTTACAAAGGGCAAATCCCACCCCCGGGGATGCCAACAGGACACAGTCAGTCCTTACCAACCCTTTTTAAAGGCAGGCTGCCACATGTAGAGAGTCAGTCCAGAGGTCCCCTTCATTTTCTGCCAGAAAGCCACCACCCGCCCTCCTCTCCCTCCTGCACGTGGCCCCTCAGTGCAGCTCACGCCGAGCATCTCCCAGCAAAGCCAAAATACAGCCTTCCATCCTACAAGCCTCTTGTCCCCACGTCCTCCTTCCCTCTGTGTGTGGAGAGGTTAAAGCTCAGAGAATAAACAGCGACGCTTTCCTTTCTTTTCGCTGTCAGCCACAAGCTTCACGCACTGCACAGAGGCAGGCACTGCGCCGAACACAGAAGTATTTGTTTCCCCACAGCCTGCTTGTCACAGCCAAGAGAAAAAACAAAACAGATTTGTCCACCACTAACAAATCTACCTGCAGGACGACTCAGTAGGACACAGCAGCAGCATCCCCACGGTACTTACACAGAACGGGGCTTCTTTAATGCAGTCTACTCCAAACCCACAGGATTTTAAATTGAATTCAGCAACTTAGGTTCAAAATCCAAGCTCTCTTGGCTCTAACTGCAGACTTGAGGGACTGAATCACTGAAAATATCGTGTCTCAGACCGGTTGTGAACCAGGGAAACAGGAGCACCTGTATGACCACACGTGGCTCAAGAGGAACTTCTCAGCACTTAGGAATTCAAAGGAAAATCAATGCAGAGGGGGAAAAAAGCATGCCATCGCCTGGTTTTGTGCATGATATTAACATAGCCCTGCTTGTGTGCTTGAATAGCTTTTGAAAAATAAATAGTCTCCAGCTTAATAACATTCACTTTAACACAAATAGGTTTTGCTCATCCTTTCTGGGGAGCAGAGGGCAAGCACTCAGCACAGGGCCAGGGCTGCGATGAGCAGGAGCATGCCTTTTATCCTCCTGGATTTTGACAATTGCATACCTTGGCACTGAATTTCTAATTCTCTCCTCTTTACAAGAACCCTGGAAGTTGTTAATATAGTATTACATTATGCATTTAAATGAAAAAAAAAGAAAGAAAGAAAGAAAGAAAGGGTTTCAGAAATTCCAGTTCCCCCTCAGATCATGACTGCTTTTCTGCTCTTTCCCCCTGTTTACTAGAGAGACTTCTCACTGGATCCAAGTGGCAATAAAAGGCCTTGAGAGAGCTTGCAAATGGATTCTAAATTGATGCATAAAAGCTTCTTTCCCCCCTCCCTAAATGGGAGAGGCTAATGAGTTTTAATTCCTTGGAAGGTTAGCTACTTTGGTAGAAAAAGGATTTTCCATTAATAGCAAGTCATCTGGTTCGCAGACTGGTTTCCTCTATCCATGCATGTCCTGACCAAAAAGCATTTGATTAAGACTGCATTTAATCATTCAAGAAATTATGTGGAGTACTGCAGGAGCAGGTTTTACTTCACAAACGTGCAAAAGCAAGGACAGGGAAAATACAATAAGCATGTTAGCCAGAAGCCAAAATTTGGGCGCATAGGCTGGCACTCTGATACACAAGCAATCTTCATATGCTTGGAGCAGGATGCTAAAAACCAACAAAAGCAGCTTCAGAGCCACAAAAAGAACAGCTCGGCTCCCACACTGAAGGCAAGAATAATTATGTTTTCAGCAGATAACAGGGATAGCCACAAAGAGTGCTGCAAAGGAGCACCGAAATACATTTTGGCCAAACGTGGCCCATGTAAAGATGGCCCATGCAAAGCAAAGCCCTGCCGCTGTCTTTCTCTCTCCATTTCATTCTGTAGGGCATTCACCCCCATGCAGGGACCCCCCCTGCATCCCACGGATGCTGCAGCTCACTGCTGGCCAGAGCAGGACGCTCACAAGAAGATCTGCAAAAGGCAACGTCAGGAATTGGTGAGCCGTGGAGAAGCAACGCAGTGCAGCCCCAGCACTCAGCACCGCTCAGCATCTCTCGTGATGCCCTGTGCACGGGGACAAGGCAGCGTGTTGGGTGCCAGCCACGTACCCACGTAGCCACGGAGCAAGCCAGGGAGCTGCAGGAGAGAAAACCAAAAAGAGAAACCTCAGGAGTGAGATTTATTGCTTGGTTAATAATATCCTTCCCTTCGCAGTGACCCCAGCAAAGAAAGAAAGGGCTGAGTGGCTTTATCTTTATTCAGTGCCGTGGTCCTTCTGGGACACTTGACCATGATTGCATCATTTTTGGTGTCAGACTCGATAACGCACCAATTGTGTCTCCACATTTTTCCACGGCAGAGAACTCCCCCAGCAGCCGGGATGGTTAATGGGAACTGACGGGCTCCCGCGTCCGCCCGCGTGGCTCTCTTTGGCTTCCTGCTGTAGCACATTAACACAACAAATTAACATTGTAATTGCCTTTTAACTATTTATTGCTGTGGAAAAGGGGAAAGGAAAAAATAACAAAGAGGCCGACCACAGGCAAGGACCCAGGAGAGAGCTTAGGCAAGCAGGTCGCAGTCTGCACCTCCGTTTATTTCTATTTATAGCCAGCCATTAAACTGTGCTAATAAACAGCCAACCACAGGGCATGGCAAGTCCCTTGCTCAGGCACAGAAGCAGCAGCGAGTTAAATATATTCAGTGTGCTCAGCTCACAGGACCAGTGTGACTGCTACCGAAATCACAGGGATCTAATAGCAGCCTCAGCGCCTTTCAATTAGGTCCATTCATGCAGCAGCAGCGTCACTGCAAGGGTACGCACGTGTGGCGTACGTATATGTACACCCAGCACGTAAATAGCAGGATAAATAAAACAGGGCGCATTTAAAGAACAATACCCGGTACCGATGACTCAGATTTAATCAATTATTTTGGAAAAGGACAATTCAGAGCAGTTCATAAAGCGATTCATCTGGGAGAGAAGAGCCCTTTTATGCAAACGGTGGCACAACGCATCTGCCATCAATTTCTCCAGGGCAATAGTCTCAAGAAAAGCGTTTATCGTAATTCTCCCTCGCATACAGGTGATTGTGATGCCACTTTCACATATACACAGCAGTTTCTACGGAGGGTTGAATCAAGTCCTCACATAACCTACATGTTTAATCAGATTACCCAATGAAATAATACAGCCTTAAATGGAAAGTCTGCTGTTCCCTCAAGCATTTCTGGAAAAGCTTTCATTGCTTGTTCTTCTGCTTAAAACATACGAGCAGCACTGTCTTCTGCCTCTATTTTTAGATACCTAGACATCCGTAAAGCACCCATCACTGACTTCTAGATGCCAGTACCTTGCACTCCTCATCAGATTACGGCAGCCAGAAGCGTCACGTTCATCGATAAAGTTGCAGGGCAGGCAAAACAACGATCACAGCTTCTTCTCTGATTGTGAGCAGAAGTGCCTGCTGATGATGAGGTTTCTGTAAGGAAGGGAGGGAAATCCCATCAGGATGCCAGGTGGGCCATCCAGAAGCACAGCAGCACGTACCCAGCAGAGGAGTAACTGCGGAGCCTGGGTGAACACCGGGGTCCCCAGCACCTTTCTCACAGCTGAATGACAAGATGCTACTCACAGGCTTGCTTTTGGTCCCTCCTTGCCATGAGACAAACACCAGAACCGAATCTGCCCCACGTGGTGCTCCATTCCTCCCGGCTGGGGATGCTCCAGGCTTGAGTCTTTACAGCAAGAACATCCAGGCAGGGAAAGGCCTTTGATGAGCCCTGAGCAGAAAGCACTGGAGTTAGCAAATCTCCGTGTGGATTTCACAGGTGGAAGGTCGCTGCAGAGCTCTGCCACAGGGAGCGCGTTTTCCAGCTGCAAACCCTGCAAGGGCTGTAACACCTCTGGTTATTGCACCCCACGGCCCCTTCTCTGGGTAGGCACATTGCCTTGCTATTGATTTACAATTTAATCCAATGTCTCCAAAGCAGTTATTTTAGCAACGATCCAATAGGTCACAAAATATGACCAGGAAAATGGCTCGGAGGTGTTAATGGCACTGTGGTCTCTGCAGCGGCGAGGGAGCAGCGCAGTGGTCCAGCACCGTGTTTAAGCCCCCACAAACACCACGTGTTCCAACACGGCATTTTCCCAAGGGCAAAACTGGGGAAAAGTGACACAATCAGGACAGCGCACCGAGCAGCCTGGTTCATGGCTGTGCTCACACCCCAGGCCAGGACCCTGCGGTGAAGCTCCCGTGGTGCTCGGCGCTGCTGCCCGGAGCACCCACCACACCCAGGCTTGGGCACATCTGGAAATGCTGGGAAGGGCCCCAAAATGCAGCGCTCAGGCAACGGTTTCCACCAGACCCGTACAAACCCACATACCTGTATAAGCTGCTACAGAGTAAAACCAACAAACCCCCGGCCAGTTTTCCCCATCCCTGGCCACTAAAAGGCAATCACAGATGAATTCATTTAATTAAAATATCTATTCTGTTAATTTTCTCCTCCTTATGACCACACAGCCCAGGTAAAGCAGGTGGGAAGCATCCCCCTGCACCACCGTGCTCGTACTGTCCCCAGCTTCCAATGCTTCCTCCAGAGGGCAATTGGGTGGAAAGGGGGACATTTTGCAGTCATTAAAATTTCATTTCATTTTTAACCGACAAGCTGCCATCTCAAAAGCTCCCTCGCGAGCAAGGGACATGCAGCCTTGGGGGGAGAAGCAGGGGGGCTGCAGGAGCAGCCGGGATGCTGTTGGAGTGGGGGGGGGGGGGGGGCTGGCCCCTTGCCAGCCTGCTCTGCTGCCTGAAAAATAGCAGAGCTAATAACCTCAATTACAGCCCGGCCTCTCCGGGGGCAGGCGATGATGCCTTTGTTTATCTGAATCCCGATGCGAAAGCAAAGATTGTTTTCTGTCTGCAGGGGCATATGGTGTACAGACACTGGAGAAATAAGCAGCCCGCAGAAGGTCAGCTGTGCTTTCTTCCAAAATTCACCCTAGATGCTAGCAGCCTTAGTATGCCTTCAGTTCTCCTTTGGGCTCCTGTTTTAATTTGGCAGTGAGTTGCCTGGAAGGTGTCTACTGATGTGTCAGCCTCAGCTCCCCCAGCCTCAGCCCTCAGAGCTGGACCCTGACTACATCAGGGAGGGCTCGCGGTGACCCAAGGGTGACCACAAAAATAGGTGCAAGGGCTTTGTCAAGAGGCCTGGAGCTATTCTGTAACAGTACGTGGGGCCTGATTATCAACATACTTATCTTGTGACTATATTAGGTGGACATAGATGCCCAGAAGGAACAGGTAGAAAGACTACAGCCATGACTCTTGAGATATGGCCCAACAGAGCCGCATCTCAATGGATATTCGAGACTTAAGCAATGTTGGACCTCTTGCAATTTTCCTCCTTATTTACACACCTAGAACTACATGGAGATGTGATCAGGAACATTCCAAAAACCATAAGAGAAATCCAGAAGGATCAGGTAGAGAAACCACCTCCTTCACCATCACATAAAGGACCAGAAAATGGAGCATGAAGCATCCACACAGGGATGAGAAAATACAGCATGCGTAGAGGAGAAGTCTGCCTCTATCACCATGAGGAAAGATCAACTACGCAGAGCCTTCATGGAAGAGGACCGTTGCCATAAAATCCTTTGTCATATTTAAGCACTGTTCCTGCTGATAAAAGAGTTGTGCCTCCATTCACGCACGGCTTCCCTCCGCGTGTCACTGGACATGGGGCCCTGCAGGCTCGGCCAGGCGCTGGGATCTGCCAGATGGTCCATACGGATGGTCCTGCACCGCAGCTGGAAGGCGCTGGCTCATTTTTTATTATTATTATTTTTTTTTTAATATAAAAAGCCACGTGAATGGCTATTTCAGTTAGAGGTTCCCCTCAGCAAACCCAAGTGTGCCATCCACAGTGCTGTTGGCAAAATGCCTTCAGTTTGCATGTGTATAAACCACACTGTGGCTGACTTTATGTAACTGAAGTTACATTTTAGCAATTCCCTTACAAAGCAGAGGCCATCAGTCAGCACTGGTGGACATGTCACAAGCCAAGCATACGCCCTACAAGACACAAAGATTTTGTTTACCTGCAGCAGCATAAATCCAAAGAGACATCTCATAATTCCTGTTCCCACTCGGCAGAAGCAGGCAGACACACGACTTCTTCCTGGTAGAAGTCAGTGAAAACATACAATGCAGCCTGGTTTTTGGCAGCCTGCAGCTGGATGGAACGTGTCAGCAGGCTGTGGGAGATGTATTTACAGAGATGGACTAAAACCTGGCACTCCTCGCAGGGAGTGGGTACAGCGAGGTCACGCTGCCCACATGTTTTGTCTGCGGAAAGCCAGCACCTAACAAGCAATACAATGGCTCACGCTGGATGCCGCTGCCTCAGGCGAAGAGTCAAATCTTTTCCTAGCTAAGAGAGCCTTGCAATTTAACCTTTGCCTGATTTCACACATGACCAGCTCTTAAAAAAAAAAAAGATTACAGCAGAACAACTGTGAAAAGAGGAGGAGG
>NW_023304564.1:0-1802 GCF_011077185.1 Oxyura jamaicensis
TAAAAAACAAAAAAAAAAAAAAAAAAAAAAAAAAAAGAAAGAAAAAGAAAAAAGAAAGTAACAAAAAAGGCACTGATGAAACTCACATTTATTAAAAGCCCTGAATATGATATTAAAAGATCACAGATAAGCTAGTTTATTTCTGTGCTGGAGATCAAATTGAAAGAATTCTCCAGGAGGGATTTCTTTGAATGGAGCATTACAACAATAAAACAAAAAAGAGCCTTTAATAAATGTTGCGGGACTAACGAAGCCTTAAAAACGCCGGACTAATCTCTCAGGAGAGGGTTCATTAACCCTTCATTCCCCCTCTTGTTGCATCAAAACAGGGATTAAATGGGGTGTTCCAGTGCCAAACAATACTCTGTACATACCAAATGCTCTCTCTACAGAGAGGAGATTAACTTTGCCTCTGCACGACACGCGGATCGGATGGGATGCTAACAAAGCTGGCTGCCACAAACTATAAACCACGAGCACAAAGCTTAAGTGATTTGTCCAAGTCACCAGCACCAGCGAGATAACAACAGGGCCACGGAGCATGGAGGGTTTGCTTAGAACTGGGATTTGTTTGTAGTCGGGCAGTAACAAACACCTCTGACGCCCAGCCCACGTTCCATCTGCACGGCCACATCCTTCACGTGCTGGCCCTGTTCGCGCACACGCTGGGTTAAGGCAGCGCCGTGAGGCTGAGGGCTAAAGGGAAGCAGGGATAAATGGGGGCGGGTGGGATTTATGGGGTGGACAGGGAGCGGACGCGCTGTGCAGGGTGGGCGGCAGCGGGTGCCGAGGATGCTGCGCGGAGCAGCAAGGCAGGGGCCGGTGCCCGCATGAGCTGCTCCTGCCCACAGAGGGTGCCCAGAGGAAGCTGGTTTTCAGGCAGGGATCCCAATTACCGTGTTCCTTCCAGTTCCTGAGCCTTTAAGTGTTTTGTCTGCCCTGCTGTCACCAGCACTGCTCTCTCTTCCCCTCACCTCTCCTCCTGCCCAAAGCTGCTGCCGGGAAGCAAAGCAGGGGCTGCATTTCCCTTCGCCCTCCAAAAACGAACATTGTCAGCATTTGGGTGCCCGGCAGACATCGCTCCCGCTGCCCGCATCCCTCTGCAGCTGACGTCCCTCCTGCACCTCCTGCCCCATGAGAATTGCACCCCTCCAGCACTGACACGACCTGAGGCACGGGACCTGCCCTGCCCAGCACCCAAAGGACTCACACCTCAAAAACCTGGCTGTAACAGCCCTCGCTGCTCTGCTCCGAGGCACATCCAGCCCCGGCTTCACGTGAGGCAGGGGAAGGACAGGGATGAACTGGTGCAGCTGCTGCGGCGACGTCTGAGCCACGGGTTAGGCCATCGTGGGCTGGCTCTAAAATGCGACTGCCGGGAGAAAGAAGAGAATGTTTCTCCTCGCTTACAGCTCATTTTACGGCAGCGGGATGCGTCTGTTCTTTCTGTACAAAGGATTATTTTATTTTTTTAAAAAATATATTATTTCTGTGAAATCTTTTCTGACCCACAAGCAGTATAAAAATGCAACTGAGGGATGCAGAACAAGGCTATATATACGTTGGGGGATTTGGAAGCAAACACAAGTGTCGGCACTTAACAAATAATAAATAACCATCATTAATTATTGATCACAGCACTGGCTAATCAAGTTTCACCCCTGTGGGTACCACAATATCTTCAGACCCCTTTGATAGAGCCTGTGAAGGGGGGGGGGGGGGGGGGGGGGCCCACAAAGGGTGTGCGTAAAAACCCCCCACCCGCCCCCTGCCCGGGCCGCGCGCAAAGCCCCGCCCCGGGG
>NC_048913.1:0-6244 GCF_011077185.1 Oxyura jamaicensis
CTTCTCTTCTTCCTCTGCTGTGAGGAGAGAAGAGAATTGGAGAGGAGAGGAGAATATTGGAGAGGAGAGGACAGTACTGGAGAGTACTGCAGAGTACTGGAGAGGATAGCAGAGGAGAGGAGAGGCTATTGGAGAGGAGAGTATTGGAGAGTATTAGAGAGTATTCGAGAGGAGAATATTGGTGAGGAGACTATTGGAGAGGTGAGGAGAGTATTGGAGAGTATGTGCGGTCTGCCGCCCTCCCCGCCGGCCCCCCGCGCATGTCTGTCTGCGGGTGGGGGTACCGCATGCGGTGCCCGTGCCATTGTGCTGTCGTGTGGCCTGCACGGGGGGGTGAGATCGGCGCTCGGTCGGCCTTTGGGTCATGCCGGTGCTGTCCTCCCTCTGGCTTGTGCAGGGGAGGCAGCGGTGGGGGTCGGCCCATCTCCCGCGGGGCGTGCCGCGTGTTTGTCCGGGCGTCTCGGCGCGGGCGCTTTCGGATCCCCGCTTCCACTTCTCCTCCATCCCCCCTTCGCCAGGATGGGTGGGAGGGGGTGGTCGCGCCGGGGACCGCCGCCCGGCCATGGCCCAGCCCCTGCCGGGCGCATTTCCTCCGCAGCGGTGCGCCGCGACCGGCTCCGGGTCGGCCAGGAAGGCCTCCGGCGGGCAGGTGGCCCACGGCCATGCGAGCGGTGGCGGGTGTTAGAGCCGCTGGGCCCAAACGCGTCGCCGAATCCCGGGGCCATGTGACAAGGACCGCCGCCGCACCCTCTGCACACCCCCCCCCTCCCCCTCGGCGCCCCGTCGCCGGGGCCGCGCGGGGAGGGGGGCACGGCCGGGCCGGCCGGCCCCCAGTGCCGCTGTCGACAGGGGCGGACTGCGCTCAGTGCACCCCGACTGTGCAGCGCCACCCGGCCGGGTGCGGACACGCCGGGGCGCCCAGGGTCCGCGGCGACATCAGCTCCCCACCCGCACCGTCTTGAAACACGGACCAAGGCGTCTAGCACGTGCACGAGTCGGCGGCTCGTGTGAAAGCCCGCAGCCCAGTGAAAGTGAGGGCCGGCGCACGCCGGCTGAGGTGGGATCCCGGGGCGCTCGCACGTCGGGCCCCGGGCGCACCACTGGCCTGTCCCACCCGCGCCGCTGGGGGGGTGGAGCGTGAGCGTCCGTGCTAGGACCCGAAAGATGGTGAACTATGCCTGGGCAGGGCAAAGCCAGAGGAAACTCTGGTGGAAGTCCGTAGTGGTCCTGACGTGCAAATCGGTCATCCGACCCGGGTATAGGGGCGAAAGACTAATCAAACCATCTAGTAGCTGGTTCCCTCTGAAGTTTCCCTCAGCATAGCTGGCGCTCGGGCGAGGGCAGTTTTACCCGGTCAAGCAAATGTTTAGAGGTCTTGGGGCCGAAACGATCTCAACCTATTCTCAAACTTTGAATGGGTAAGACGCCCAGCTCGCTGGCGTGGAGCTGGGCCATGGAATGCGAGCGCCCAGTGGGCCACTTTTGGTAAGCAGAACTGGCGCTGCGCGATGAACCGAATGCCGGGTTAAGGCGCCCGATGCCGACACTCATCAGAGCCCAGAAAAGGTGCTGGTTGATCCAGACAGCAGGACGGTGGCCATGGAAGTCGGAAGCCGCTAAGGAGTGTGTAACAACTCACCTGCCGAATCAACTAGCCCTGAAAATGGATGGCGCTGGAGCGTCGGGCTCATACCCGGCAGTCGCCGGCGGTGCGGAGCTGCGGGGGCTACGCCGCGACGAAAAGGAGGGCCGCTGCAGTGCGCCTGGAAGCCTGGGGCGTGGGCCCAGTTGGAGCCTCCACAGGTGCAGATCTTGGTGGTAGTAGCAACTATTCAAATGAGAGCTTTGAAGGCCGAAGTGGATCAGGGTTCCATGTGAACAGCAGTTGAACATGGGTCAGTCGGTCCTAAGCGATAGGTGAGCGCCATTCCGAAGGGACGGGCGATGGCCTCTGTTGCCCTTGGCCGATCGAAAGCAAGTCAGGTTCAGATCCCCGAATCCGGAGCGGTGGAGATGGGCGCCACGAGGCGCCCAGTGCGGTAATGCAAGCAATCCCGGAGAAGTCGGCGGGAGCCCCGGGGAGAGTTCTCTTTTCTTTGTGAAGGGCCAGGCCGTGCAAGCGGGGCCTGGTGATCCTTCTGGCTTTTGGGGTTTGAAGCAGGAGGTGTCAGAAAAGTTACCACAAGGATAACTGGCTTGTGGCGGCCAAGCGTTCATAGCGACGTCGCTTTTTGATCCTTCGATGTCGGCTCTTCTTATCATTGTGAAGCAGAATTCACCAAGCGTTGGATTGTTCACCCACTAATAGGGAACATGAGCTGGGTTTAGACCGTCATGAGACAGGTTAGTTTTACCCTCCTGATGCTGTGTCGTTGCGCTCAGTACAAGAGGAACCGCAGGTTTAGACATTTGCTGGATGTGCATGGCTGAGTAGCCACTGGAGCGAGGCTACCATCTGGGGGATTATGACTGAACGCCTCTAAGTCAGAATCCCGCCTAAAGGAAGCGATACCGCAGCACTGAGGCACCTCGGTGGGCTCGCACTAGCCGGCCGCTCGCCGCGGCGGCGGCCGGTGCGGTGCGCCGCTCGTGGTCGGGATCAGAGCACGGCTGGACGTGGGCGCCGCCTCTCCACTGCCGCGTACCGCATGTTCGTGGGGAACCCGGTGCTAAATCATTCGTAGACGACCTGATTGTGGGTCGGGGTTTCGTACGTAGCAGAGCAGCTCCCTCGCTGCGATCTATTGAGGGTCAGCCCTCGACACAAGCTTTTGTCACTTTTGCCGCCCTCGCCGTCGGGCGCCTTTGCCTTTGCCGCCCCGGCGCGGGCCGGGCCCGAGGAGGCGCGCGGCGGGCCGAGGGGACCCCCCCGGGGGGGGCGCGGGCGCGGCGCGCGGGCGCCCGTCGGCCCTCCCTCCTTCCGTCCGTTCGTTTGCCCCGCTCGGGGCGCGGGGGAAAAGGTACGCGCCGGCTTCCGTCCCTCGCTTCCCCTGTGACCGCTCGTCCCGGGGTCCGCGGGGCCCCCGTTGGGGGCGGGCGGGCGTTCCCGGGGAGGGGTAGAGGCGCGGAGAGGCGCGCGCGGCAACGCTTCCCCGCGCCGCGCGGCGCGGGAGGGGTCGCTCTCCGTTTTCCCAGGGGCGGGTTGACCTGTCGGCTCCGCCGGGTCGGACCCGACCTTTCCCCCACACACTTCCGTTTCCCCCGCTCGGGCGCGGCGGACAGCCGCGGCGAGGCGAGCGCCCGAGACGCGGCTGCCGAGCGGGCTCTGCTGGCCTAGCGGGTACACCTGGCGGCCCGACCGGGCTCGACCACGGTCCCTGCCGGCCCTTGGCGCGGCGTTCTCGACCGCGGGTAGACCTGGTGTCCTTAGGGCCCGGAAGAACTGGTGGCCCGTCCGAGGCCTCAGCTTCGGCTAGAGCCGGCATCGCTGCGCCAGGTAGACCTGGCGGCCGGTCGGAGGGCGACCTCCATCGGGTAGACGTGCTCTCCGATCGTCAGGTAGACCTGGCGGCCCCTGGGACTACGTGTCCGAAAGGCAGGTAGACCTGGCGGCCTTTCGGAGGGCGCTCATTGGGTAGACCTGGTCTCCGATTTTCAGCTAGACCTGGCCGCTCCTGACAGCGAGTCTTTGGCAGGTAGACCTGGCGGCTTGCCCAAGGGAACTGCCTTCAACGCGTAGCGTGCATACCACGATTCACAGCGGTTGCTACACCTGCCGCTTCCTCCGAGGGAGTCGCATCTCATCTTCACCGCGGCTACACCTGGACTCTCAACGACGGCTACACGGGCCGGACACAATCTCAGCGCCGGAAGCTTTCTCCCCACTTCGGACGACCTCTCGGCGCCCCGCCCACAAGCGGAACCCGTGTGTTCTTGCTGCTGGTGCGTGGGTGGTGCTGGTGAGTTTTTATTTATTTTTTATTTTTTACTTTTATTTTTCTTTTCTATTTTTTGGGGGGGGGTGGGAGGTGTTTTTTTCGTTTTTTGTTTTTTAAGCGTCAACGATTCCAATGAATGTCGCCTCTCACCCATTCCCCTGCACACGAGAGGCCGGCGGATAAACCTGGCGGGCCGCCGGAGGGAAGCGTGCGGGCACCCGCACGTCTGTGCACACGTGCCTGCCACTGTGCGTGTGGCCGTGGACACTCGGCAGCCGGGCCGCCCTCCGGCCATGTGGCCGCCGCGGGTAGACCTCATCGCCTTGACGGTGGGGTAGACCTGGTGGCTCAACCAGGTGGAAGGGGAGAGCCGGCCAAGGAGGAGGGGGAAGTAGACTCCGGCCAAGGAGGAGGGGGAAGTTCCACGAGGCTGGGAGGGGCGCCTACACATGGCGGCCCCACCTGACAGCGGTTGCCTACGCACTTGCATGGCCACCTCCGCGCCCTCCCCACTTCTCCCTTCACCCTCGGCCACCCGCTGCACCCTGGGCAGCGCCCGGGACGAGGCGCTGCCGCACTTCCACAAGGCGACGGCGTGCCCACGGCCCCCAGCTGCCTCAGGATGCCGCTCACTCTTCTGACAGAGCTTCTTGCTAGGCCGACAGTGACTTGCCACCTGGGACACTCAGGGTGGCTGCCTGCCTGGACGCTTTGCTTTAGCTGCTTTGCAAAATAAATGCTAGTGTGATTATTAGTTCTGTTGCCTGTCTTCCGCTGTAGCTTTAGGAATCGTGTCATTACTTAGTGGCTTTCCAAACCTCATCCCCTCACCCTCCGCAGGCAAACAGCAGTGGAGCTCAGCTTCTGGCTCGCCAGGTATCAGGGGTCATGGAATAGACTTGGCTGGCTGGCCGACCCCCACACCCCTACCTGCCAGCTCCCAAGGGACGGTTGGCGGGCTGTGGGGAGGCCAAATTAGGTGACCTAGCATTCCTGTGTGCGTAAATGCATCAATGGGCAAAATTGCCAGGACGGTCTGCAAAAGAAGCCTAGCACAGCAAAGCAAAGCAGAGCAGTGCAAAGCGAGGCAAAACAAACCAAAGCTCTACAGGGAAAAACCTTGGGGCAAATTAGGCCTAGGAACAGCAAAGGAAAACACGGGGGGAAAAGAGGACCCAGGGGGGCGCGGTTGTGGCGCGCGAGTGCTCGCCGGCCCTCCTTCCATCCGTCCGTTCCCCTGCTCGGGGCACGTGCTGGCTTTTGTTTCTCATTTCCCCTCTGCCCGCTCGTCACGGGGTCTGCGGGGCCCCCGTTGGGGGCGGGCGGGCGTCTGAGCCGGGCCGCCTGAGCCCCAGCTGGCTGCTACTGGGAAGGGAGGTGGTGCCCTGAGGGGGGAGCTGGAAGTGGAGCTAAAGTCCCCGGGAAAACTGACTTTTCATTCTAAAACTGACTTTTCATTAGATGTAGAGCTTAGGGATATGGTTTAGTGGGGACTGTTAGTGTTAGGTTAGAGGTTGGACTCGATGATCTTGAGGTCTCTTCCAACCTAGAAATTCTGTGTTCTGTGAAAGTTTCCTGGCCTGCTTTGGGTTTCTGGAGGTGAAGCTGAAAGGGGGACTGAAAAGAAAATCTTTTTGATTGCAGAGGCTGTTTGTTCTGTGGTCCTCCGGAATGGGAAAGACGATGGTTGTTCATGCTCTTGCTAACAAATGTAGCCGAGGTGACAGACAAATACCATTTTTAATGAGAAAAGCTTCGGACTGCCTGAGACAATGGGTGCGGGAATCAGAACGTCAGCTTCGCTCATTATTTGAACAGGTAAGGTTGAAATGTGCAATGTGTAATATACAATAAATGTTTGTTCATTGTCTTTGTTCTGTTCGAAGAGTGGGGGTAGTGAAGGTTCCTGGGAGATAAGAAACTGTGAAGCGCCTGGCTAGACAGGATGAAATTCCTTACTTAATGTAACAAAAGAGTACATAAAGGATTCGCTTGAAACCGGCAAGGAGGAGGGAGCCCCCCCCTTCCCCCCTTTCTTTTCATCTTTTGTTTAAACTCACTGTTGCAAGGCTCATGTAACCACTTCTTGATAAGTTGTTAACTAGTTTGGCAGCATCCTGCCTTCCTGCTTCATGCTGGGCCGACATGACCAGATAATGGAAAAGAAGTTGAGTCACAATGCAGAGGAAGACTACGGCCTTCATCTTCACGACCACCAAAGGGACCGAGACGACCCCCTAGCAACAGCATGCGCAGCCGCAGAACATACCAGGATGTGTCACGTATACCGGAACCACCAGGCGATAAAAGGAAGATTCTGGGGGGGGGGGTGAGGCGCGCGCCGTTGGCGGAGCGAGACTCCCCGG
>NC_048913.1:6344-8787 GCF_011077185.1 Oxyura jamaicensis
CCCCCACGTGCCGTTGGCGGAGCGAGACTCCCCAGCCACCCAGCGCTGTTTTGCTTGTTGGCTGCTTACTTAATAAAATCATTTGCATTGTTGGACATGACCCTCTCTGTCAATTAATTGAGAGCTAATTTATAACACAATGTATTCTGCCAGAGTTGAAACAGTCATTTTTATGGTCAACATTTTTAAGTAGGACTTTAGGACTTGCTCTTTTTTTTTTTCTTTTGTATTTTGTTAGTGTTTTTTTTCACTGAAATGGGAATGTCAGTGATTCCTTTTTCAGTGCCTCTGTACTTTGGATCAGGGGCTTGAAATTGAGTTGTGTGGGGAAGGAACAAAACGAGAAAACCTTGCAAAGCCCCAAATTACCTCCCAGCAAACCAGCCACTGAAAAGTGTGCAGGAGGCAAGAGATGATGGCTTTGGATGAGAGGGAAAGAGATGCAGGCTGGAAGCATTTTAAATTCATAAAGGAAGCTTGCTTCCCGAACCTGTAATTGAATTAAGTTCTGACTAGTTTGTTTGTTTCTTGTTTGTCTGTTTGTTTTTTATGGTAGCCAAAAAGCTGTAGTAAGTACTGGTATGATTTGTTTCCTGTCACCAAGTTACAGTGGGTTGACACAGACTGCCATCTTCTGTTAGTCATGCCAGATACTCCATGAGCTCTGTAAGTAGAGGTCCCAGATGCGAAAGTGCAAAATCAAGTTTAGGTGACATCATGTTTTTGTGCATTTTTTCTTCAAATACTGCTGTTTTACTCTGTGTTTTCATTCTGGGCCTATCAGCTGCGACCTTCAATTATTTTCTTTGATGAGACAGATGGCCTCGCTCCCGTGCAGTCCAGTAAACGAGACCAAATTCATAGGTAGTACATTTTTGCACCTAGCTAAAATGTGCTTGATCTTTGGGGAACGATCTTTGGGGAATAAAAGGATGATGACCTGTTTAATTTCTGTGAACACATGAATTTATCCTGAAAGCTTGTGTGAGATGTGTTCGTGTCAATGTAGAGCAATGCTAGGGCCACATGATAAAATGTGACTTTCTGTCTTATACATCCTTGTATAACCGCAAGACTAAGAAAATAAAGATCGTTAATGTATGTATATAGTTATTGTGTTTGGTGATCAATGTATGTACATGGTTCTTATATTCGGTGGTTAATGTATGTATATAGTTCTTGTGTTCTGCAATGGTCACCTGACAGGAAAAGCCTGGACCAGAGTTGTTGCTAGGCAGAAGACTGGGGGGGGGGAGCATGCATGAGGTCTCGGGTCGAGAAGATTCGAGAAGATTCCAGAAGATGAAGAAGGCATGCTCAAAGGAGGACATGCCCACTAATGAATATGCATTAGTAGAGGGGATATAAGCCAGGAATGGGAAGTGTGGGCTGTGTGTCTTGGTGGAGCAGAGACTCCCTGCACACCCAGCACTGTTTGCTTGCCTTTATTCCTCTAATAAATTGCTAACTTTAATTGGAATCCTATTTGAGACTCAGTCATTTATCACACTTGTAACTCAATGGCACTAAATTTCAGGTGATTTTAAACAACAGTTGAAAACAATACACTAAGCCTGATATCAGCACATGGTCTGTGTTAACTTCCCTGTTTTGTTATGTCTTAAAATGAATCTTGTTCTTAAAAAGCTTGTCCATTTTGACTACTCATGGAATAAAGTCATGTGGAATGTAACAAAATTTACTGAAGTGGTAAGTATAAATTATGTTTTTCTATTAGTTCCATTGCCTTCTGACACTTCTGGATGGCATAGACAACAGAGGGGAGAATGTGGTAATCGAGCCACCAACAGACTAGATTCTATAGATCCTGCTTTACAGAGACCAGGATGCTTTGACAGAGAGTTCCTCTTCAATTTGCCAAATAGAGAGGTGAGAACTTCAATTCAACGTTCATGCTAATGTGGCAAAGTCCAACTTTATAGAAAAAAAATTTACAACGTGAACAAAAGAGTGCTATGCGGAGACACTGTCGTACTGTGGAGGGCAAATCTGGTACTGAATACGAATGCTCAAGATGATACCACCAAGTAGTTAGTTCTATAATCAAATCTTTGATTCCCAAAGTTGTTCCCGTTTGCTTAATTGTTTAATCCATGTAGGCACTGAAACATGGGATTAGAAATTAGAGAGTGACTGATTAAGAATAAATATATAGACAACACTCATTGTTTAATATGTGCTACATTTGTGATGTACTGGGCCTATGCTGAGCCTAGGCCTCCTGATGAGGCCCTGGGGCTCTAAGAACCAGATCAACCTAACCTTATTGTTCGGACTGTGAGCAAGGGCTCAAAGATAAGGAGGACTGTTTACAAAGGATAAGATAAACATGCAAGGCCTCAAGATAACAGGAGCCCCTCGGACCCCAAGAACCGGACCAAACCAACCTTATGGCTCAGATTGTTACCAAGGGCTCAGGGAG
>NC_048913.1:8797-27071 GCF_011077185.1 Oxyura jamaicensis
TGTAATATTTTAGGGGATAAAAGACAATGCACGTGAGCGAGTTGTTGTGCACGACTTTGGTGGGACTACCCCCCGTGCTGCCCAGCGCTGAATAAACATACCTACTTTACAATCTTATTGTGGAGTCAGTTTTCGCAATTCAATGCTGGCATGGCTGTTTCCGGGGGATAGGGGTGTGCAATAAGCCAGGGCGGGTGGGGGGGCAATGGGGGGGGGGGGGGGTTTCTGGGGTTACAGGTGTGCAACATGGGGGGGGAGGGCTCTGTTTCTGGGCATAGGGCTGTGAAACGGGGGGGTGTTTCTTGGGAGAGGGCAGCGCAACAAGGGGGTAGGGTGTTTCTGCATGTAGGTCTGTGCAAAAAGGAGGGTTGTGTTTCTGGGGATAGGGATGCAACAAAGGGGGGATGTCTCTGGGGGGGTAGGGAGTGCGGAACACACATGCCTTTTTGCACACCCCTATCCCCAGAAACATCCCTCCTGCTTCACAGCTATATCCTAGAAACACACCCCCACTCTTGCGCAGCCTTATTGTTCACCCCTACGCATAGAAACACACCTGGTGCCTTTTTGCGAACCCCTACCCTCAGAAAGACGTCTAGTGGCAGTCGTCCCCACGATCTGCCACTGTGCATGGGGACCTGCCCGGGGTTGCCGAGCAGGGTCCGATGGGGGCCCGCCAGTTGTCACCGGGGTGGGGGGGGGGAGGGGGTTCGTCGAGGCACTGGGGGGCGGGCCTGGGGTCGCCAGCAGGGGTATGCCGCAGCACCCGGAGGCCCACCAGCTGTCGCAGGCGTGGGTCCGCCGCAGTGCCAGGGGGGGCGGGGGTCAGCGGTGGGGTGACAAACTTAAAACCAAGGAAAAAACTGTTTTATGTACAATGGTCAATTTAAAATGACAGCTTTTATTCATTCTGAAGTTGTTGTGTTTTTTTTTTTTTGATGAAGTAAAGAACTAAAGGAGGAATACAAAATTTACTAGTTCTTAGGAAGTAAAATGTATGAAAGAAAATGGTAGAAAAGAAACTCAGATACTGAAAGAGTCACCACCTGATGGCCTGAGGTTTCATGGGCCCATCGGGCTATAACCTCATTGTTGCCATAACCTTATGTTGCCAGCTGTATAACCTTATGTTGCCAGTCCAGGTCCACCTGAGCCACTTCAATCTTAGCAGCCTGATCCACCTGCTGATTGTTTTGGTGTTCTTCAGTAGCCTGATTCTTGGGCACATGAGCATCTACGTGGCCTAGATGCTCTCTATCCAGGCAGCAATATCTTGCCAAAACACAGCAGCCCAGCGGGGTTTGCCCCTGCGCTGCCAGTTGTTCTGTTTCCATTGCTGTAACCACCCCCAAAGGGCATTTGCTACTATCCATGAATCAGTGTAGAGATAGAGAACTGGCCACTTTTCTCATTCAGCAATATCTAAAGCCAGCTGGATGGCTTTCACTTCTGCAAATTGACTCGATTCACCTTCTCCCTCAGCAGCTTCTGCAGCTCATTGTATAGAACTCCATACAGCAGCTTTCAATCTCCGATGCTTTCCCACAATATGACAGGACCCATCAGTGAACAGGGCATATCTCTTCTCATTTTCTGGTAGCTTGTTGTACAGTGGAGCTTCTTCAGCACGGACCACCTCCTCCTCTGATGACATCCCAAAGTATTTGCCTTCAGGCCAATCCATAATCACTTCCAAGATTCCTGGGCGACTGGGGTTTCCTATTCGAGCCCCCTGAGTAATCAGTGCAACCCACTTCCTCCCTGTAGCATCAGCTGCATGATGTGTAGAGGGAAGCCTTCCTTTGAACATCCAGCCCAGTACTGGCAGTTGTGGTGCCAGGAGGAGCTGTGCTTCAGTACCGACCACTTCCAAAGCAGATCGAACTCCTTCATACACCGCCAACATCTCCTTTTCGGTTGGAGTGTAGCGGGCCTCAGATCCTCTGTATCCTTGACTCCCAAACCCTAGAGGTTGACCTCGAGTTTCCCCAGGTTCTTTCTGCCAGAGGCTCCAGGTGGGGCCATTCTCCCCGGCTGTGGTGTAGAGCACATTCTTTACATCTGGCCCAAGGGCTACTGCATGAACTATTTCCTGCTTAATTTGTTCAAAGGCTTGTCGTTGCTCAGGGCCCCATTCGAAATCATTCTTCTTACGGGTTACTTGGTAGAGCGGGTTTACAATCAGACTGTAATTTGGAATGTGCATTCTCCAAAACCCCACGACACCTAGGAAAGTTTGTGTTTCTTTTTTGCTAGTTGGTGGAGACATAGCTGTTATTTTGTTGATTACATCCATTAGGATTTGATGACATCCATCTTGCCATTTTATTCCTAAAAACTCATGCAGGTCCTTTATTTTATTTTATGGCAAAACTGGCCTTCAGAAGGATTTGGACTATTTTCTTCCCTTTCTTGAAAATTTTCTTTGCTGTGTGCCCCCCCCCCCCCCCCCCCCAATGATATCATCAATGTACTGCAGGTGTTCAGGAGCTTCCCCCTGCTCCAGCGCAGACTGGATCAGTCCATGGCAAACTGTAGGGCTATGTTTCCACCCCTGGGGCAGCCGATTCCAAGTATATTGGACTTGCCTCCAAGTGAAGGCAAACTGTGGCCTGCACTCTGCTGCTAGAGGGATGGAGAAAAATGCATTAGCAGTTGTGGCGTACCACTTGGCTGCCTTTGATTCCAGTTTGTACTGGAGTTCTAGCATGTCCAGCACTGCAGCACTCAGTGGTGGTGTGACTTTGTTCAGGCCACGATAGTCCACTGTTAGTCTCCACTCACCATTAAACTTTCGAACTGGCCATATGGGACTATTAACAAGTGAATGAGTCTTGCTGATCATTCCTTGGCTCTCCAGTTGACGAATTAGCTCATGGATGGGAATCAGGGAGTCTCGGATGGTGCGATATTGCCACCGGTGCACAGTTGTAGTAGGAATTGACACTTGCTGTTCTTCAACTCTCAGCAACCCCACAACAGAAGGGTTTTCTGAGACACCGGGCAAGGCAGACAACTGTTCAATGCCCTCTGTCTCTAAGATAGCTATGCCAAAAGCCCACCGGAACCCTTTTGGGTCCTTGAAATATCCTCTTCTAAGATAGTCTATGCCAAGGATGCACGGAGCATCCAGGCCAGTCACAATACGGTGTTTTTGCCTCTCATTCCCAGTTAGACTCACTTCAGCCTCCAATACAGTTAACTGCTGGGATCCCCCCATCACTCCATAAATACTGATGGGTTCTGGCCCCTTATAGCCTGATGGCATTAGAGTACATTGTGCACCGGTGTCTACTAAAGCCTTATACTTCTGTGCGTCTGATGTGCCAGGCCATCGAATCCACACAGTGCAATAAACTCGATTGTCCCTTTCCTCCCCCTGCCTGGAGGCAGTGTCCCTCTAGTCCTGGTCAGAATCTTTGTTCCTGTGTTTAAAGGACTGCCTGCTGGAAGTTGGAGCAGCAGACTTTTCAGGGAACCCCTTTTTCCTGATTGTTTTCTTTTGCAACTCACGTACCCGTGCCTCTAGGGTCACGGTAGATTTTCTATCCCATTTTCTCATGTCCTCTCCATGGTCACATAGGTAAAACCACAGGGTGGCACGGGGTGTGTACCCCCCATATCATCTTCCTTGCATGGATGGGCGCTTACCCCTAATAGCTGAGACAATGGTTCGTTCAGGTGGGGGGGGAAATAATCTCTTTTCAAGTTGGTGGACCTTTTCAGAAAGTTTCTCCAAAGTATTCTCTTTTAGTTGATGGACACTTTCAGAAAGTTTCTCCACAGCCAAGACGCAAGCTTGTAGGGAAGAGGAGAGGCTTTCTTCACACTGCCGGAGTTGTTTAGCCACTTCATCCACTGTGGGGTTCTCATCCTCTTTCCAGGCCATTATTGCCAATGAGCTGACATATGATGATGGTGCACTTCATACAAACTTCTGCCACATGGGTCGTGTACACCTGACTTCATCTGGATCTGTGGATGTTTGTTGTCTGGGTCCTCATGAATCACCCCCTGTATGGCTAGTTCCCTCAGGTACTGGATTCCCTTCTCCATAGTGATCCACTTGCCTGGTAGACATACAAGTTCTTCCTTGAAGGGATACCTTTCCTTCACAGCTGACAGGAGATGCCTCCAGAGGCTGTAAGACCGTGTTCCATCTCTGATTACTTTGTCAATGCCTGCGTCTCTAGCAAGGGATCCCGGCTGCCTGGCTTCCCTGCCCTCTAATTCCATGCAATTGGCTCCGGTGTCCCAGCACTGGAGCAGCCAGGTGACAAGCTGCTCACCTATGTAGCAACCAAAATCTTTTCGCACATCTCGTAGCTCACGCTGGTATAGGTTTTGGGTGGTTACTGTTGATTTTTCGACATCTTCATCTTCATCCTCCTGCATCCCTGATGGCCCAGCCTTGTCTTCTCTATACCTAGACCTAGCAGAAGACTCTCTGCATTCGAAACGACCTGAGTCTCTATACCATTTTTTCACCTTGTCTACAGGGGCAACTTGCACTGCTACAGCTCGTTTTGCTGACCCAGCCACAGGGTCTGCCACGGGGGTTGGAACACCCTCTGCAGGGGCAACTATTAAGCAGGTCTAATACCAATTTTAGTTTAACACACTCTGGTCAGATCTGTCATTATCTCAACCCTTCAAGCCCCTTGTTGGGCACCAAAAGGACTGTTGTGGTTTAACCCAGCTGGCATAACAATAATAATAATAGTGTGTATGAAACAAGTGATGCAGAATGCAATTGCTCACCACCGGCTGACCGATGCCCAGCCTATCCCCCAGCAGCCGGACCCCCCACCCCGGCTAGCCACCCCTATATATTGTTCAGCATGACCCCAGGTGGGATGGAATACCCCTTTGGCCAGTTGGGGTCAGCTGTCCTGGGTCTGTCCCCTCCCAGCTCTTGCTGCACCCCCAGCCTGCCCACTGGCAAGACAGAGCGAGGAGCTGAAAAGTCCTTGGCTTGGTGTAAGCACTGCTCTGCAACAATTAAAACATCAGCATGTTAGCAGCACTCTTCTCATCCTAATCCAAAACATAGCATCCGACCAGCTACTAGGAGGAAAATTAACTCTGTCCTAACTGAAACCAGGACAGTACCAGATCTTCGGAACGGGTGTGGGGAGCAGGTCTAGGTAGCTCTGGGTAGCAGCTCTGGGGTCCACGTCTGCAGACCCAATCTGGGGATCAGATCTGGGGGACCAGGTCTGGGGAAAATATCTCTGGACAAAATCTAGAGAGCAGGTTTGGGGACCAGATCTGGGAACAAGGTGTAGGGACCAGGTCTGGGTAGCAGCTCTGTGGACCAGCCCTGTGGACTACCTCTGAGAACCAGCGCTGGGGACCCACTCTGGGGAGATTTTCTGTGTCCCAGGAATGGGTACAGGATCTGGGAACCCATTGTGGAGACTATGTCTGAGGATCAGACCAGATCTCGGGAGCAGCCCTGGGGACTTGTGTGTGTGTTTCAATGGGTGTGTATTTCTAAAGGCAGGTGTGGGTAACATTGTGTGTTTGTTTCTCGGGCAAGAGGTCAGTGGACCCCGGCCGGAGAACCCATGTGAGTCCCCAGGCCCCGCACGGACGCCAGGAGGCGTAACCCGCAGCCCTCAGCAGACACCAGCCAGTGAACCCCAGTGGGCACCAAAGCGCTGCGGCAGACCGCCACCGGCAACACCTTGTGGGCCCCCTGGCGCTGCGGCGGACCCTCACCTGCGACCATCGGCGGGCCTCCTTGTGTTGCGGCATACCCCTGCTGGTGACCCCAGGCCGGCCCCCGAGTGCCGCAGCAGATGTACGCTGGTGACCCCCGGCAGACCCTGTGTGCCACGGCGGACCCCACACTGTGACTTCCAGCGGACCTTCAGCACATCCCAGGCGGCGATCCCCTTTGGTATCCCAGGTGCTGCAGCGGACCCCTACCGGTGAAATCTGGCAGGTCCCTGGATGCCACGGCAGATCCCTGCCAGCGATTCCCGGTGGGCCTCCGGTCCCCGTGGCAGACCCTGGCCGGAGACCCCCCCGGGCAAAAGGCACCGCATCCAACACCTGGTGATGAACACTGCGGGGGTGTCACCTAACTTGCTGGCCAGTGCTGGTACCAAGACCTGGTTGCCACACATCAGAACAACTGTTCTGCAGCTCTTGTCTACAGAGTTGGTTCCCAGAGCTGGTCCCCACAATTTGTCCCCAGACCTGCTCTCCAGCTATTGTCCCCACACCTAATCCACAGCTCCCCAGATCTGTTCTGAAGACCTGGTCCCCAGAGCTTGTCCCAAGTCCTGCTCTCCAGACCTGCTGCCCATGGCTGGTCCACACAGCTGGTACCCAGATTCAGTCGCCTGAACTGGGCACCAGTTCTTGAGCAAGCGGTCGGCGGAACACGGCTGGCGACCTCCAGCGTGCCCCAGGCCCCACGCGGACACCGAGCAGTGTAACCCGCAGCCCTCTGCGGACACTGGCCAGTGAACCCTGGTGGGTACCAAAGCACCACAGCGGACCATCACCTGAGACAGTTGGCGGGCTTTCAGTGGAACGCCGGCGGCAATCCCTGTTGGTATCCCGGGCGCCACGGAAGAGCCATGTGAGTGGCCCCTGGCAGGTCCCCAGGTGCCAGGGAGGATCCCTGCCAACTTTCCCTGGCGGGCTCCCGCTCCCCGCGGCGAACCTTGGCCAGTGACCTCCGGCTGGCCCCGGGGCCCCACACGGATGTTGAGAGGCATAACCCGCGACCCTCGGCAGACACTGGCCGGTGAACCCCGGCAGACACTAAAGCGCCACAGCGGACCATTGCCTGCAACAGTCGGTTGACCTCCGGGTGCTGTGGCGGACCCCCACTGGCGACCCAAAGCTCGCACCCAGGTGCCGTGGCAGACCTCCACCAGTGACCCCCAGCAGACCCAGTGCGCTGCAGCAGATGCCATGCTGCAACTCCCGGCAGACCTTCGGTGCATCCCCGGTGGACATCCCCGTTGGTATCCTGGGTGCCATGTTGTACGCACGCCAGTGACCACCGGCAGGTCCCCGAGCGCCATGGCAGATGCCTACCGGTGATCCCTGGCGGCCCTCCAATCCCCGTGGCAGACGCCAGATGGAGACACCCGCTGGGCAAAAGGTGCCACGCCAGATGCCCTGTGACGAATACTGGGGGGGGTTCACCTAACTATCTGCCCAGGGCTGATACCAAGACCTGGTTGCCACACCTGCTCAGAACAACTGTTCGACAGCTCTGGTCCACACAGTTGGTTCCCACAGCTGGTCCTCACAATTTGTGCCCAGACCTGCTCTCCAGATATTGTCCCCACACCTGGTCCACAGCTCCCCAGAGCTTTTCCGAAGACCTGGTCCCCAGATCCGGTCGCCTGACCTGGACACCAGACCTGCTTGGCAGATCTGCTCTCCCAGACCTGTTCCCCACACTTTGTTTCCTAGATCAGGAACGAGGTTTGCGGACCAGGACTGGGGACCAGGTCTGGAGACCAACTTTGAGGAGCATTCCTGTGGACCAAGCGTGGAGACCAGATCTGGGGAACAGGTCTCTGGGGAGCAAGTCTGGGACCACATCTGGGACAACCTCTGGGGAACAGGTCTTGCAATCAGTTCTGGACATCATGGTTTGGGACAAGCTCTGCAGACCAGGTCTGGGGACAAGTTCTGGGGACCAGGTTTGGAGACCATGTCCTGGGACATGCTCTGGAGACCAGGTGTGGGGATTGGGTCTGGGGACCAGGTTTGCGTACAAGGACTGGAGTCAGCTCTGGGGACAATGTCTGGAGACCACCTCTGGGGAACAGCCCTGGGGATCTGCTCTGGGAATCAGCCCTGTTCAGCAACTCTGTGGAACAGGTCTGGGAACTGGTTGTGGGGTCCAGCTCTGGGGACAAGATTCTCTGGGGAGACGAGCTGGAGACCAGGTGTGGGGACCAGGTGTGGGGAACAGGTCTGGGAGAACAGATCTGCAGACCAGCTCTGGGGACCAGTCCAGGCTACCCAATCTGGGTAGCAGCTCTGGGGACCATGTCTGCAGACCTGATCTGGGGATCCGATCTTGGGACCAAATCTGGGATGAGGTCTTCGGACCAGTTCTTTGGATCAGATCCGGGGGACCATATCTCCAGATGAAATCTAGAGAGCAGGTTTGGGTACCAGATCTGGGGAGCAGGTCAGGGAAGCAGGTCTGGGGACAACCTCTGGGGAGGCCAAAATAGGATGGTGGGGGACCCCAAAATTGTGGGGGGGAAACCCCAAAATTGGGAGGAAATCCCCAAAACCGGGGGGGGGGAGGGGGGAATAAAAACAAAAACAAACAAACAAACAACAACAACAACAACAAAAACGGGGCGGGGAGAGTGGTGAAAGAGGTGGGGGGCAGATAACAGCGTCCTGCGGTAAGCAGCGAGGCTCAATTTTCCAGGGAACGCTGGGAAATGTAGTTCGTGGTCACTGGGTTTCCGGGAGGCCATGCTGAGTTCCCAGAGCATGCCGGGAGGTGTAGATCTGGAGAACCCGCTTCCCAGGTGGCCATGTTGAGAATACCGGGAATGCCCGGAAATGTAGTCCTCGGACACTGTGCATGTGGGTGGCCATGTTGGGAGTCCGGGGAATCCTGGGAGATGTAGTTCTCTGGCACTGGGCTTCCAGGTGGTCATATTGGGTGGCCAGAGCATGCCGTGAGGTGTAGTTTTGGGGTTAGGGTTTAGGATGGGAAAATGGGGGGGGCAGGGGGTGAGGGGGGTGAAAGGGGTGGGGGGGCAAATAATGGCGTCCTACGGTAAGCAGTGAGGCTCAATTTTCCAGGGAACGCTGGGAAATGGAGTTCTTGGTCACTGGGTTTCTGGGAGGCCATGTTGGGTGGCCAGAGCATGACCTAGCTGACAACGTACCAGTTTCTAGAAGGCTCAGGCCAAATATCCAAATATCCAAAAGGCTCAAATGAAGATTTGCAGAAACAGATTTAGAGGGCTGGGACATGCACAGATCCAGAAACTTGAGTAACACCCAAGCAAAGCAAAGCCAACCACAATCTGCAGGCCACAGGGAACACCGACAGTGTGCTCCTTTCCCACGAGACGCATCTAATTCCTCACAACCTGAACTTTCTCCCCAAACACTCTACCTTTTGCTTCTTTCATTGGTTTTCATTTTATTCTACAAAGAACAGCACAGAACAAGCATTAATAGGACACAAAGGAAATTAAAGCTACTGCAATGGGACAAGAAAAGTATTCAGCAGCTTTTTTTGAGATGGACACTGCATAGTGGCAAAGACAATATCCTTGTCCTTCCTGCACAGAAGGGTGATGTTCTGTTTACAGGTATTTCATATATTTCTCCAAGCTGTTCTCTTTCCCATCTGCATTTTCTTTCATAACACAGCTTCACCTGGCTTCCAGCTAACGCCGTTTCCACATCCCATTCCTCTTCTCCTAAGAGTGCGAAAGGACGAACTTCCACACCGAGCCAAACAGAACAGTAAAATGGCAGTTTCCTCTAACTTCCTCCAATTAAACAGTTAATTTGTATTTAAGAACTCAGACAGGAAACAACCGACCTTAGCTGCTGGGTTTCTACTTCCACAGCAGCAGTGTGTATTTAACCTACACAACCATTCCCATGACAGTGCCCTTGGAAAACAAAACCAGTAAGTTTCAACCACCTGCCTGCTGACACTGTGGCTGGGCAGCTACGCTGTACAAACTCATCCATTGCTGCATGCTTTTACAGCCCATGTAGTTAGGCAGTGATCTGCTTCCTCCTCGTTACTTTGCAAGGAAAATCAGCCAGGCTTCCACTGAAACAGGAGTCAGATGACAAGCCTGGACACTTCAAAATCCTTGAAAAACATGAATGAGAGACAGATTTTTTATTAAGGCATTTACCTGCACTCACAGTTTCCATCCTCAGGAGGAAACAGGACGAACGCTCGGTGGCTTCGTGCCTCCTGGTGTTTTGCCATCAGCTGCTGGGTGCTCAGGCACAGCTATCAGACGGCTCATCCCCACACCCAACAGCTGCCAGGGCTCAACCACAAAGCACTGAGTCTGCCAAAAGCCTTTTTTTTTAATGTTTTTGGAAAAGATGAATGGTTGGAGGCAGGAAACATATTTTTAATCTTTAGAGCATTTAGAGATAATTTGATTAGAAGTCTCTTCTCAGTCTAATTGAGCATCTCTCCCTCTGATCCTCAGACAACCACTGCAGGCAGGGAAGTACAACTACCTACTTTATCCAGATTAGGAAAAAACAAACAGCACTGCAGTTGGAATGACTTACCAGAGGTAACACACAAAGCTTGTGGTGGAGCAAAGAACAAAACCTGTGTGCAATGTCTGCAGCATCTATGAAACAGCACTATGTGCTTCCTTATTCCAGCATCTAAGCTTCATCCCAACAGAGAAAAATACTAACAACTGACGTAAACATTACATTTTGAACTGTCCATCTGTCTTCATTTTAAATCTATTATATATATATAAATATATCTGCATAATTGTGTTGATTTCAATTCTCTTTTGATCAATGCACCTTGTTTTTTGTTGTGTTTTTTTTTTGTGTGTGTTTGCAGTGCTGTCCAATTTGCTGTATGCGTAGCAGATCACACGTCCAGAAGAATGCGCAGCAGTGAAACCACAAAAGACAGCTCCTTTCTATTTTCTGTGTTTTTACTTCTCATGTTTGTGAGATTTCGGAACCCCTGTATTCACTGCTTAGGCCAGTTACGTCTATTTAATCCTGACATGATACCTAACAAATTAATCTCTGCAGCTTCTAACCATTTATGCTGCCTGTGAGTTCCCTTCAATCATCATTATCTGTATGGTACTAGGAAGCCTGAAAGCAAATTTGCTATTTCAGGTACTGCTGTATGAGTGCCCTTATTCCCTTGTCCCCTGAAACAATTCCTACCCGACACACAACCCAAAAGGACACTAGTCTTTCCCAGCACCCCAGCATATTCACATGGTGTCCTCGTTATTAAAACATTCTTTTTCAGGGGTGAAGGTGCTGTGACAACACCAAAACAAGCTGGCAAACCCATGGCCATGCCTGCAAAAGCAGTTAATGACGAGGATAGAAGCCCTTGCCTGGTCTCTGCACCCCCTGATGTGACACTAACACAAACCACCATTGGGAGAGTGGGCTTAAAAACTCTTTCTTTTGCAAACAGCAAGCTAAAGAGGACTTTCTGTTTCATTTAAGCAGCAAAATCCAACCCCATTAAACCTCTACATTCATGTCCACTTTACCAGCCACACCAATACAGCCAGCTCCCATCCTCACGTTCACATCAGTGAGCACAAAGGCAGCAAACTCTCTCACACTGCGCTTTACCAACTGTACAGCTCAAGCAGAAACTTTGTTTTCTGGAGACCCTCAACAAATATTCAATATATTCCTATTTCATTCTTTCTTTGCAACCATTTTGGCAGAGAAATGTGATCTCTGCATGGTTTATAACCTTATGATGTTGATGGGTGAAGAAAAATGAGACTAAGAGCAGTCTGCTGCAGGTAAATAATTAACCACTGGGATAATGTCAACCTATTTCTCAGCTTCATTCTCCTTAACTATACTTTGGCATCATGCTTTGATCTTCACCACAGAGCTGAAGCTGGTAGCACATCTTATTCAACAACGCAGGTGTATTCTCCCAACTGGATGCAAACAGATCCTGCCAGAAGACTACAACAGTGTTTAATCCAACGTGAACTTCAGTCGCTCTTCCTATCTGTTCAGACAAGGAATCACCTGGATGTTTGTTTGTTCTACTCTTGTTGCTTCAGGAGCTTCAGCTCCCCATGTCAGGAAAAAACTTTATCTTTTTGTGAGCTGAGAGGGATAAAAAATCTTATTCTTCAAAATTATTTGGAGGAGACAAAGGGGTGACATTTTGCAGCTATGGATCAGCTGTTCTCCAGCCAGATATAGACCAGGGCAGGGAAGAACAGACGGAAAAAGTTGTCTGACTCCAAGCCCCTGGGGCCATAGGCTAAGGTTGGCAGTAAGCATAGAGCAGCCCAGATTTTTGCACCTCCCAGAGGATGCCAACCGAGTCCTGAGTCCCGGCAGTAGCCATAGCTCCGCACAGCAGGGATTACAGCACCTGCCCTTCTCCTCCCTCAGGGCACTGTAAAGAGGGAGAGGCTGGAGTTGAAGCTGTCACTTCACCCTCTTCATTTTCTCTTCTCTTCTGGCTTGAGTCTCTTAAAATCACACTTGCAGCAGCAAGAGCGGTTGCATCTCCCCAGAAAAATAGATTCCACTGAATCCTCTGAAGCTCTGCTTGTTTGAGGGACAGCACATCTGGCTTCCACTGAGTCGGCGTGCTTACCTCTGCTCAGCAAAGAGAACAGCAGCGTGACAGCACCGCTCGTGGCAAGCCACTCACCTGGACTTACAGCGTCACCGGAGAGATGCTATCACTGGCCTGCAGGCTCAGCATTTGATTAGGCCTTGCCTCAATGTAGTTAAGATCTTAAGGATTTTCTTTAATGTTTTCACATTAGGTCTGCTAAGGCACTGTCAGCAGCAGGAAGGGCTTATTGATATCCATATCAACAGGAAACTTCTCAACAGACAGGGGCTGTACCTACGTATGGCAGCCATTTAGCTACTGCAGCATACATCAGATCAAATTAAGTTTTTAAAAAAGTTAACTATTTTTGCTCTGATAACTGTCATTCTACAGTTGTAACCAGAACATGAAGCAAAAAATCCTGAGTAAAATCAGTAAGTAACAGAGCTCATACCTGGAAAAAGTTTAAAACAAAATTTGAGTCCCCGTTTTCCATTGCAACCTGGGCGAAACAGGTACTTCATTTACTCCATTGGCATGAAAATAAACTGACTTTCCTTCAGTTTTGAAGAAACTCTGATCTTGTGCCAGAAAAAAGCAGTTGACAAAACTCAAAAGTTTGGTGCTGAAACTCATTCTCTTCTGAGACAACACCTTCTGCATTCAGCCAAGTCAATCTTTAACTTAGGTCAACACACCTGACCAAGGTAAAAAACAAAATTCCACTCCCAGAAGGCAAATCAGACCCATCAGCTACTCACAGATAGGCACACTTTCCAAATTCTTGTGCTATTTTTTTAATATCTCAGGAATTGCGTATCTACAGGACAAGAATCTCAGTTCTCAGAAAACAATGCCACATCTCCTTGACTTTGAAAGCCTGGAAAAAAACACAACCCAAATGCACCTCAATGGCTCAAGTAACAAGGGAAGGCAGATACACAGAGCCACTGTATTTTGTGTAGAAAATAAGTACCTAATGTTTTTGAAAAGTTGTGACATTATAAAAACACATACAAAATGCTCATGGACTGCTTGCTGTAAAGTGACTGAACATGGACACTGAGAGCACCATGCATTGCTAGAAAGAAGGAAAACATTCTCCATGCCCTATAACTGACTGTGGTTAAGGGAATTCTTAATTTTACCTAGTGAACTCGATACTCCGACAAAAAGCCACGTGAAAAAGCCATGGAGAAAATGGCATTGCCTGCGCTCTCAGATGGTCTGCTGCTTTGCTGTGATGAAGACAGATGCTGAAGTTGAGCTAAGTTCCCCACAAATACACAGTCAAAGGATTCTTGTAAATCTCTCAAATGAGAAAATCTGCATCTTATTGAGAAAACAGCACCCTGAGGAAGCTGCAGTAGCTGACACCAAACACCCCTCTAACTGGAGAGAGTTTTCCTGGAGTGCTAAAGAACATCTGAATTTTTCAAGGATGGCTTACTAACAGTCTAGCAAATGAGGAAAAAAGTATCTAATTAGCAACAAGTGAGTAATACAGACACATATCTATGTTTACAATGTGCCATCATGGAAGAAAAACACAAGGGAAAGAGCAGTCACAATCTCTTTGACCCCAACATATTTGGCTGCAATCTGCTTTTGTAACGTGCCAGCTCCACGAGTGAGCATTTGATATGGATTCATGAACATACTGAAAAGCCTCTTTTATCACTTGTTCTGTGGGTCTGCAGAGCACAAGAGGCTGATCGGTCTCTGTAAGTGTTTTCCCCATATCTGTATTTTACTTCCACTCGGAATCGCACCATTTAAGTTTAGTTCAAAATCTGCCTTCTTCCGTATCTACTTGTTGCAGCTGGAGTATCTGAAGCAACCTGCCAACTACTCACATTTAAGCAGAGGTATTAAGGCTACAAAACAGTAATTTAATCTAAAAGGGATGGCCTGAACAGCTCTGCACTTACAAGGGGATATAAAGACCACAGAGAACATGTTGTACCGAGCAGAGCACAGTGCTACAAGCCAGGACCCATGCAGACAAACTGCTTGCTAAATACTGAGAGTTTGGGCTAAACACAATGGTCCAGCACTTTTGTTCTTTCACCACCACCTTTGAATAAGTATTTTTGTTCAATATTTCCCTCCCTCGGAGTAAGTGCTGCTGGGGTTCAACCATATTTTCCTGAACTTGAGTTTTTCCTGCCCATCTGACAGCTGCCACAAAGTCCCGTGTACTTTTGTAATGCTCAGCTCCTCGAGTCACAGGACTATACCGCAGGCTCGCTCACTGATATAGAGCTTCCTCCAAACCCTAGGAACTATTAGGAAAACCGTAAAAGCCACGAGCAGTACCTAAGGGCTTGAATTCTACGTGTTACACAGCATCCAAAATTATTAGCATATGAATGATCAACATGAACCTTTTTGTTCCAGCCTGTTAATAACTTCTGATAGCATCTACCTTATTATGCTGCTTCGTGCAGTTACCTGCTGCACTACAGTTAGGAATATTCCCAACTTACAAGAAAACTTGCTATACACAAAGAAAACTACTAACTACTGATAGTTAATGCCAAGCAGGACAAACCATGCTTGTGGTGGAGGGCATGGTTACAAGATCTTACATCCCAACGACACCAGGCTGTATTTGTACTCAAATGCCAGCACAAATACACTTAGCACAGGCTGGCACGGGGACTCCCCAAAGGCCATTACATCCCCATTAAGCCGAAAAGCAGCACGGCCACTGCAGAAGGCAAGGCAACCACCACACAAGAAAGCAAGCTGATGTGCACGCAGCATTGGGAAATGCTGAGGAATGGCTCTGCTGTGAGGGCTTGTCCAGATCAAAGTGGCATCAGGGTGTGAACTATAGCAGAATATCCTCCATTTATGCTTTCACTGCCACAAAGAATAGCTTGGGGTTAGTATTCAAGGAGCACACATGGCTTAACAGCTGCAGTTCTCTCACAGGGCCAGGACTACCTCATGTCCCTTTAAATTACTTTAGCTCAGTCCCATTTCCAGGGTGCTAGCAGTGACAGGGCACTGCAGGACCAAGCCTGAAAGCGCACAGTTCTGGACTGTGATCTTTGGAGCACGCCTGGTTTTATTAGAACCACCGAGCACACACCTTTGGCTGCTGACTAGAGCACGCAGACCTAAATATGAACTCTTCCTTCATACTCTGCAGCGTGTCAGACTTTATGACTTCCAATACAGATTGTTCTCATTTAAAGTGATCATAAAAAGAATAGCAGAGAGCACTCTCACAACTAACAGATTACAATGAGGAAAGAAGTGATGAACTCTCATTGCAGAAATTTAGCTGTCTGCATACTGAACTGGGCCTAGCTCCAACTTTGGAGGAGGAAAATAAATAAATAGTATTACCTGTCTCATAAGAAACTACTTTTCCTTGAGAGCAGCTAGCTGAGAAACCGTACCAGTCAGATTGACTGCAAGTAAAGGATACTGCCGTGGTGCTGGTGCCTGGGCAGGAATCCTGGCAGGAATCTTTCCTTGAGATTTTTATCAGACTTCTCTCAGCTCACAGCAGTTTTCAGTCATTCTGCAGCACGTCACCTCCCAGCTCAACCGAGGGCAGAGCCCCAGGAGCCCACCTGTTCTGTACCTTTACAACTTCCTTGTGCTGCACTTTTAGCAAGGCTTCCACTCTGGATATTAAAGGGAGAACACTACAGCTTCCAAAACTTCTCCAAACCAAGGTACAAGCTGCCAAAATGTATGCCACGAGCATGGGCACTGTGATGCCTGAATAGCTTGGGATTCATGTAAAAACAGCCTTGGAGAATGCACAAACAACAATCCAGGATACAACCAGCAGCATAAAAGACTAAGCAGGAAGGTTTGAACTAAAACAAAGCTCACATCTAACACAGATACCACGTGGGGTTTAATCCAGGGGTTTGGTTAACTCGCACAAAAGTTCCTCACGAAGGATCTCCAATGCTTGATTCAGTTCCTCCTTCTGTCAAACACGTGGCCAAGGCAGATGAGATGCACTTACGGTTCTGGCAGCAGAAGAAAACAGATCGCTCAAGATCACAAGCTGCTGCACCTCAGTCCCCTCCCAGCCCAGATTTAGCAGACTTCCTGCCTTTAGTTAAAAATATTAGGGAGAGTTGTGCTCTGAAAGGTCAGGATTAGTGACAGAGCTGGGGAATTCATCTCCTTCAGCTCCAACAGTTGATGAGTCTGGGGTCAACTTTAAAAAATGCAACTGTCTTTTAAGAAGCTGGTGAATTGTGAATGATGCCCTGTTGGCTTTATGTGGAATTTGAACATTCTGAAAAGCTGCGGGGGGGGGGGGCAGAAAGGGGCCAATAAATTGAAGTTGAGCCACTGGGAAGCTAAGACAAACTCGTAACCCTGTCATTTCACAGGTAGTCAGCCTGCTTAACCACGTCAGTTATACAAACCAGATGCACAGCTCTTACGGTGTAGCTGAGAAAGATGACTGCTTCAAGTTTCACCTCTTTTATCGATGTTAAATTGAGCCACAGGTGAAGACTCTTGACCAGCAGTGCTCAGTTGATTCAGCATTACTATCCTTGGGCCCAGCACCTGGGGACAGCCAGATCGTAACTTCAGTTCCTCACACAGCATTTATTGTACTGCTGGTGCAGTAAACTAACTCACACATTCAAGCATTCTATTTGTATTACAGGTGTGTTTCATCCACCTTGGTGATGAAAGGTTGTTATTTTTGTAACTGTGTTTTCCTTTCACTGTTTGCAATCTCTCCCTTTACCTTCGTCTTCTTTCCTTCTTCTGGGCAAGGCAGAAAGAGGATCTGCAGAAAAGGAAACTGAGCTACCCTCTGGTTACACAGTGGCTTTGTCATCTACAAATTTTCAGACAGTTTAATCCATCTTTGCTTATTGCAATTATCTTAAAATCTGTCCATTCACAAACACGCCTATTCAAGCACGTACACCAGGCTAGCCAAAACCTCTGCCCCACTTCTGGGCAAAGAAAACCCTCAGCACCCAGTCTGGCGACTGACCCTACTGCACTGGCACAACACCACCGCCCCTCCCTCTGCCCCGTAGCTGCAGCCTTCAGCTGCAAGCTCGGGTTCGTGCCAGGTTTGCTGTGTGGGCCAGGAAGGCTGCCACGGCCATGCTCCACAGGAGAGGCCAGACGTGGAGCAAAGCACCTCAGGGGCTGGGCACCTTCATACCTGGAACTTAGACCCTGACATACAGGTGAGGGAAATGTTTCCCTCAAAAAGCAAAAACCCAAGCAAACAAAATCTGCCTTCCACAGGCCGCACCATGGGATATGGTGGTGCTCTGCCGGTTCAGGAAGCAAGTGAAGGACACCAAGTAACAGGTTGCATGAGAAGGTACCGAGAATGAGACAGGTCTTAGAAAAAAAAAAAAAAAAAAAAAAAAAAAAAAAAAAAAAAACATGACAACATTGTTCTGCAAACACTGTGGCATTGCAGGTCACCCAGAACAGGTAGGTGAGCATGCCCTCCCGGAGAACAACCCACAGTAGAGCAGGCTGACTAAACTGATTTCCTTCTGACATGTAACAAAATTTGATTTGCCAGGGAGAAGAGTCATGTAATTTCTCCTCCACTCAGGCAAATACGTTTAGAGATGCTTTTGTGATCTCCAAATCAACCTCATGGTCTCTCGCTCTACTCTTAAACACCAACAGGGAGATACTGGGAGGATGAAATCGCTACGTGAATTGCAAACTAACAACACATTTCATGTATGCAGACAATTTATTCCCTCTCCATCTGATTAGAACGTGAAGACTGAAGTCATTTTGATCTAAAATGACCAGACAGTAAATGTGAAGATAATTGCTTTCAAATTGTTTCTCTGAAGGAAAAAAGTCAATTATGATCTTGCATGTGCATAATGTACTCAATGTTTCTGCCCTTTGGAAGATGCACTGACTGCGCTCATCATGATGTGATAAATGATTAAGTCCCAAATAGGATTTTTGTGATTTATTAAG
>NC_048913.1:27081-60060 GCF_011077185.1 Oxyura jamaicensis
CTGCAGTTTCCTAAAAAAAACTCCTTGGTCCTCTTATCTCCCAGACTAGAGTCTCAATGTTCGCCCTTCAAACCCTCTATTTACACAAATTGCTGGATCATTCATTTGCATGATACAAGAACTATGTACACTAATCACTCTGTTTTTCTTAAATAGGAGCTTATATTTCATCATGCAGCCCTAGCATTGTTCCATACTGACACGAATCAAATAAACACATTTCACAATGATAAACACCACTCTTAAAAGCAGAAGTTTCCTGTTTTCACAGTGAACAACTTTCCTGGCTTCAGTCTGGGGGAGGACTAAATGTTTCCTCACCAGCAGCAGAGGCTGTGCCCTCCGGCCATCACCACACAAGCCCAAAGCTGTTTAGCCACTTTTACCCAGCCTGCTGACATTTGCCACGTCCTCACAGAGCATGAGACTGCTCCCCCCAAGCCAGCATGGTGAAGAATTGGTTTATGGACCAAAAAAAGGTTTCATCTTCAGCAGGCAAGCAGCCAGCCACCTCCACTTTAACTCCTATTGCTGCCTTCAGCTACAGTGTTACAGCAAATACTGCCACTCTAACGGCAGGGATTTACTTTGCTAGTGATGGATCTGACCTTCAAGAGCCTAAATCCTTACTTGCCCAACACTTGGGGATCGTGGACTTGGGGTCAAGCATGCCCTGTATTCCCATCTAGCCTCACAGCGATCGGACTACAAAGTCCTCGTAAAGCGGCTCAGTTACAAGCAGTGCACCGCGGTACATTTCCAGGGCACGCTGCAGGAATTAAGGAAGAGCTGGTCTGGCAAAGTGCATCGGGGACAGCACGCACTACCTGCACTGGATGCAGTTTCAGGATGAGCCAGGACACATGGGTCAGCCAAGGATGGAAACGGTCAGAGCATGGAACTGGCAGGCCTGAACACCGTCTTCTTCCTAGCCTCCCTATGCAAGTTCACACAACAAAGAGCTCAAATTAATCGTTCGCTGGGCTCGCTGCTTCAGCCTGGGACACAGTGAGCAACCGGAAGCATGGCAGAACTGATCTCAGAAAAAAGCCACCTCTGCCCCTTGAAAACCTCATCACCGAGTTCTTTGTCAACATCCTGGCAGAAGACAAGGCACGCACAGAGAACCTGTCTCTCCTTTCACCTTTCTGGAAAAGAGCAAAAGAGAGAAGTAAGCAACCCAGAGCAACAGCTAGTGCTAGATGCCCTTAACAGAGACTTCTCATAATCGACACCGTATTCCAACGAGGCCCAGAAGTGACACTGACCCTCCTCCAGGCTCAGAAGAGGTTACTGCCTTCTCACCTGCCTGCAACAACCTTCCTGTCAACAAGCACCCCAAGGAGAAATTCACCTTTGCTGCGGACATGCAAGCATGCTGCCAGGGTAAAAAGAGATTCTGGAGAAAGTGAGACTGTAGCAAGCCTGGCCGTCCCATTAATTCCCCTTTCTCTCATTTCCCTTCATGGGGAAGCCACAGGGGGGTAAATCAAGATTTGAGTGCTTAACTAGATGTTGAGAACAGGTGTACTGCTTGCTTCCACTCCAATGTCAAAACTTCAGAAATACCTCAGAAGGTCAAGTCCTCACCACAAAGAAACAAAACCAAACCAAAACAGCCAAACAAAAAACCATCAATCCCTTTCCTTTCTATCCCACCCCTTCAGAAATTAAGTTATTATGAGCTCTGGAACAGAAGAGGCTCTCAATTTTTGACCTTTAAGCTTTAAAACAAGATTATTATTTGAAAAAAAAAAAAAAAAAAAAAAAGCACCAAAAGCAAAACGAGCACTATTACAAGTGGCTAATACTCTTCAAACACACACAACTTTTGTAAACAGCATTAAGTACTCAGTGCTTTAGCAGTGATTTGTGGCAAACCTTCAGAGCACCCAAGACATTTGCAGAGCAATTTTCTCAGATATCCTCCAGAGGTTTAGTATCAGTTTTTTTCCAGGTACAGAAAAACCTGATAGCAAAGCCTTCCTCAGAGTGCTAGAAGGAACATCACTGGACTCAGATGTTCCTCACCCCATAAGGGATAAGAATTCATACAAGCTTCCAGCACTGCTGGGATTATCGGAGTACCCACTCCAGAAAAAGTCACAGCACCCTTTTCTGTCCTCTACCTTATAACCACAGCATGCCCGACACAGGTACCATTTTGTGGTATGACCATTCCAATCCTCAGCCTTGCAGAAGGTGCTTTTTATTTTCTTTCTGAGGAACAGCCACAGTCACACAAACATCAAACACACATATCTACTGACACTCAGAATAAGCAAAAAACTGTTTTAATATTCCATGCAAAGAGAGCTCATTTGACCTAAACATTCAAATTTGTTGCTTTTCTGCCACCTACCATGTCAGAAAAAGCCCCCACCAATTTCAGGGAGTCAGACGGTCAATGCCAGTTTCAAATGCTGAGTGAAGCCGGGTATGAGAAATTCCCTAAACCTCAAAGTAAATGGGTGCTTTGCTGGGAAATATACCTACGGACATTTGATAATTACACCTGCACCTGCAGTCTCACAGCCCACTCACCTTCTGCAGACTCTGCACTGGAGAGAGAAGCTACAGAGAAAAGCTGTATATACATGGATGATGAATACAAAGGATATATACAAAGGATGATGAATTTCCCTGATACATACATATACCTCCTATATACATCCATATACCTGCTATATATATCCCTCATATTTATCAGTTCACACATGTGAGCTTTCTTCCATAAACAATTCAGTGGGTTGTGTATTCTCATAGATGTCCTCCAGCACAAGCACATGGCTTCTGATTAGAAAGCAAGGTATGGATCATAACGCAAACTTCTGTTGTTGAAAGGGAAGGAAAGACGGGAAGATATGCCCAGCAGCCACAAATTATTCCCAGTCTTGGCTTCAATTTTACCTCAGTTTCCAAAGGGCCTGCGTAGGCTGCAAATACACACAACCACATTTAAGTGAAATACTCAGCCGCACAGCGCAGTCGATGATAATCCACTCTGGTAGCTGCCTGTGATGTCCCAGGGTGTCTGCCTTGGCAGAGTATCTTACAGATCCCAACACAGCAAAAGAGAAGGGGTAAAAGGAAAAACACAGGGAAAAAAAGGAAAGAGACATTTCAAATTATCCTGTGGGCTGTTTGGACACATCTAGAGCATTATTCCCAACGCTGCCTAAAACCTAAGGACAAACTGTTTAATGTATTATGGTAATTTGGGGGTAAACAAGAACTAAAAGTTATTAAAAGGAAGAACAGGAAAATGTTAGACCTAGTATGAAGAACGGGGCAGTCAACAAACTTATCAGCTGGGTAAAACAGTCTGGGCTACTCCTGCCTCAGGAAAAGGGAAACCCATTCGTGGGATTGCTTCGCTCAGGGACCTGGATGCACTCGGTGGGTAATGCAAAAGAACGGGGAGGTCTAGTGTGTACCTCAAGGGGATTTAATATTGGGTGAAAATAGCCCATGCATTGAGTTGTATTACGTTAATTATTATATAATACCGTATGTCATCACTACCATAACTGCTATACACCATAGATGAAAATGGTGATTAACTAGAATGTATTGGAAAGAGTGTAACCTAAGCATGACATAAATGGTATGGAATAAGGGGTGGATATATGTCCTGGTTTCAGTTAGGACAGAGTTAATTTTCCTCCTAGTAGCTGGTCGGATGCTATGTTTTGGACTAGGATGAGAAGAGTGCTGATAACATGCTGATGTTTTACTTGTTGCAGAGCAGTGCTTACACCAAGCCAAGGACTTTTCAGCTCCTCACTCTGTCCTGCCAGCGGGCAGGCTGGGGGTGCAGCAAGAGCTGGGAGGGGACAGACCCAGGACAGCTGACCCCAACTGGCCAAAGGGGTATTCCATCCCACCTGGGGTCATGCTGAACAATATATAGGGGTGGCTAGCCGGGGTAGGGGGTCCAGCTGCTGGGGGATGGGCTGGGCATCAGTGGGTGGTGAGCAATTACATTGTGCATCACTTGTTTCATACACATTATTATTATTTCCTATCTTAATAAACTGTCTTTATCTCAACCCACAGGCTTCACTTTCCCATTTCCCCCCCCCCCCGTCCCAGAAGGGGAGGGGGGAGGGTGAGCAAACGGCTGTGTGGTGTTTAGCTGCCAGTCAGGTTAAACCACAGCAGTCCTTTTGGCATAAGGCACTCATTCCTCTTACAAGCACCCGGGATTGAAAATACATTTCAGCTGTGGTGAGCAGCACTGCTGCTGCTGTGTGAGCAAACATAAACTGCTTACTGCCTGGAGAAAATAATTTCAAGATCTTACTGCTTTTGAGACCCCACCTGGAGCACTGTGTGGGGCCCCCAGCACAAGAAAGACATGGGCCTATTAGAACAAGTCCAGAGAAGAGCCAAAAAGATGACCAAGGGGCTGGAGCCCCTCTCCTACAAGGACAGGATTAGGGAGTTGAGGTTGTTCAGCCAGAGGAAGAGAAAGCTGCAGGGAGACCTTATAGCAGCCTCTCAGTACATAACAGGGGCCTACAGGAAAGGTGGGGAGGATCTCCCCAGGAGGAGTAGTGATAGGACAAGGGGGAATAGCTTTAAACCAAATGAGAACAAGTTTAGATTACACATCAGGAAGAAGTTCTTTACTCAGAGGGCACTGAGGCACTGGAACACGTTTCCCAGAAGCTGTGGATGCCCCATCCCTCAAAGTGCTTAAGGCCAGGCTGGATGCGGCTTTGAGGATCCTGGTCTGGTGGGAGGTGTTCCTGCCCCTGGCAGGGAGTCTGGAATTACATCATCTTTGAGGTCCCTTCCAACCCAAACCATTCTGTGAATCTGCAACAGTGGTAGCTCAGCATAAGGCGGCTAAAAAGTTCAGTATTTTTGAACTTTACATTGCTGCTGCTACAGTGCTGTCCAGAATCAGGTTTGATAAAAGCCTCAGAACAGAATGTAAATATATCCTTCAGAATGTAACTTTAGTACAAGTCCAAGACTTTTTTTCTGGATTAAAAGCAGTACAGAGGCACAAAAGAGCATTGTAAATTACAAGTGTTCTGGTCAAAATAGCCATCTGTGGTCCTCAGTGACATCTCCTGATGGTGCCCACACCAAGATGCATACTTAGAGAAGTCATCTACATACAGATTTCACTATCTCTGGGTACTAATACTGTGCATATTCATTTTCTTGACCACTTTAAAAACACACAATGTGCTTAGCAGATGATGCCAGGAGAAAGAGAAAAATCACTTAACTTCTCAGAACATCTTAATTCCCCTACTGCACCCCAGTTGTACAAGTACACTCATTTGCTTGTCACCAGTAACATGATCTTCCTGCATTAACCCATAGCCCCGAAAGGAAAACATCTGCATGAACTTCTCCAGTATAAAAAGTGATTATAAAATAGAATAAGTTATTCCATCTCTAAACTTTACTTCCCATGGGAAACAGATTAAAGTGATCAATTTATTAATGATTTAGCACAGTCAACTGTGATTACTCATACAGAGACAAGAGCATTTGAATTCACACCAGGAACCCTGCTCACAGACTGCTTCCACTTTCCTCTGCAATACACATATCCTTACTTGAAACTAGATTGTAATTCACTCAATTATATCAAACTTGGTATGCCAAAAACTCATTCACCTGAGCAGCTCAGTTTTAGAGCACTTGAATGTCTAAACGACTGCAACATTGTATGGCTCAAAAGCTTTTTACTTGTGTATTGATGTTTCAAGTTCTGCTGAACTTGTATTCTACATAATTGGGTTGCAGAGTATTACCAGAAAAGAAACTAAAATTTGTCAGACATGCAAAAGTATGTGAAGGACAGGATAGAGCATTCTGGACAATCACAGTGAAGAGAAGTTATAACCATTTTCAAAAGCAGCTAGAAACAACTGACTTTTTTTTTCTTAAATTCAAAACTCACACCAAGTTCAGTCACTGGGGAAAATCATCTCAGTGTAACTGCCATACACCAACACCATTTAGCATACCCCTTTCCCTTTCTTCCTCTGATTGAAATATACATCAAGTAATTACATACAATTAAATGTATTCTTTTTAATGCTCTTCCTCAGTAGCTTTTTTAACTCAGAAACTATGAAAAAAAAAAAGACATGAGAAGCACACAGAATTTTTTTTTAGGAAAAAAAAAAATGCTGATTATGCTGGAATCCCTGCTTACTTAGAATCCTTCTCTCCATGTTTATCTTTAGACTTCTTTTTCTTCTAGAACTTCTTCTACTTTTTAATTTTTTTTTTCACCACCTAAAAACTCCTTTTCTATCTTTCTGCATTTCCTTTCTGTTTCACTTTCACTACCTTCTGCACGAGTATATTGTCTTTCTCTGTTTCCTTCATTTTTCTGGCGACAGTTCTCCAAATAAGCTGACACAGGTGGAAGCGAATGTCTTTCACGAGAATGTTTTCCAGAACGTTGCTGAGGTACTGAGCAACGATGTAAGCCTGCTCTGGGTGTGCTAAAGTGACATACATCTTCTTCTCTCAAGAGGGAACCGTGAGGCCGTCTGCTTTTGTAACGATAACGCTTATGTGACCTGCTGTAGTAAGTTGGAGTCAAATTGTCAAAGTCTTTATCACAGTGAGAGAACTTCCTCTCTCTACTGTCTCCTGTTGCATGAGGTAATCATTGTAATATCCACATTTTTCCCATCTCTGTGGTTTGTCTTGATAGTATCTTTCTCTGCTCCAGCTTCTTTCCCCTTTGGGATGGTAATATCCATAGCTGGTAATGGTAATATCCATAACCAGAACACTGGGACGAACCTGAAGTAGAACCCTAGACAACACGTTGGGTGCCACTTTCTCCCATCAAAAAGTGCTCCCAACGGAAGCCTTTGGGTACACCTGAACTCCCTTGGGGAGCCTTTACTCAACCCCACACGCAACAGGGCCCTGCGGCTTCTCTTTCCAAAAAACCCTAAACATAACCCTAACCACAACACTGAGCCAAACCCTAAGCAGTCGAACCCTATGAGCCCGTACGACCCCAACCCTAAGAACCGCTTCCCCCCTCAGTGTCTGCAAACCCTGCACGCCACTTCAGCGCTAGGTTCCTCCCAGCCAATCACGGAGTGTGTATGCCCTTAGTTAAGGCACACAATGACGCTGCTTCCGCCCCGGCTTCCCAGCCAATCACGGAGTAGCTTCCGCCCTCAGTTATGGCACGTCCGGCTCGTCACTTCCGCCTTCCGTTCCCTGCCATTCACTTAGACGCTTCTGCTCTCAGTGGTCGCCGGGTACCCCTGGCCGCCCTCCTCTCCCACCTCCCCCCCCCAAAAAAGGTAGAACTGGCAGCCGCCCGAAAGAAGAAAAAAACATTTAAAAAAAGGGTAGATTTGGCGGATGTCCGCAGTCGCCGCTCAGCCTGCAGTACCCGCTCAAAAACAGGAAAAGAAATGTACACCACACCGTCTAGGGGAGGAAAGAACTGCCCAGAGCAACGTGCCGCTCCCGGCTTGGAAGCCGAGCAGAAACGCAAAACTACGTTTCCCGGCATGCCCCATGGACCAACATGGCCGACCGACAGCCCAGAGCCCAAAGACGACAACTCCCAGAATGCTGTGCGGCATGACGGCTGGCTACCGCTACTACGCATGCGTAAAGCCTCTCCTCCTGCGGTACCGATTCCTCGCCAGCAGATGGGAGCAGAGAGCGATGGACAGTTTATGCGCATGCGCTTACCATCACTGCCTGCAGTAGCTGGTTTTGTCCAGCAGGTGGGAGCAAAGAGTAACACGCCGCTCTGGCGCCTCTCTGCCTGCAGTACCAGGCTGAGGCCTGAAGGTGGCACTAGATAGCGCTCCGGCGCCCGTGCCGAGCCAGCCTGGTTTGCGCTTGCGCGGAATCAAAACTGCCACGGCTTCCGAGAGCGTTTGCACGGGAACCACGCAGAACACAACACGAAAACGGCAAGAAAAGGTACCCCGCTCCAGTAACGCGGAAGGAACTGCCCTTCCGAACTGCCCACGTGCTACTGCGGGCTTGAATGCCGAGTTGCAACGTGAAACTACATTTCCCAGCATGCCCCGGAAACCAATTTGGCTGACCGGAAGCTCGTGGCCCAAGGCATGCTGCGGGACACGGTGCTCACAGCCACCTGACCCTGCGGCCGCCCCGGAGCCAGCCCGGGGCTTTGTGACTTGCCCGCACCCCCGCGACCAGCCCTGTTACCACGGCCTCCTGCCAGAGGCTTTCCCTGTCCCAGCCTCCCCGACACCCTCACCTCTCCTCTGCAAGCAGAAGCAGCCCAGGCCACACTTTCCAACCACTCCATCCATTTGCGCCCCAGGAAGCAAAGACAGCACTGGGCCACCCCGCTGCTGCCCTCACTCCTCGCTCCCCTCCTCCTCCCTTGGCCCAACAGCCTGCAGCCTCTCAGCAAGATGGCCCCAACACACTGAGGGGCAGTCCACATTCATCACCCCCACAGCCTCACCTGGGGCTCTGCCCTTCAGGAACGGGCCCAGCCTCTGGGCCCTTCTCACACCCACCCCACTATAGAACCTGCACCCATAGACGCAGCGACATCCACTTACCAGGGGCCACAAAGACAGCAGTGCAAGCCAGAAAGCAAACTCTTCATTAACTCGTGTGCAGGACTACCCAGAGGGAGACTGTGGCTGGGTTCCCTGCCCGTACATTCTCCCCTTCGCCTGGGGGAGGGACTGCAGGGCTCCAGCATTGAGCAGCATCCCTCCCTCTGTCCGTCTGGTCATCCATAGTGCAGGAAAGAGTTGCCTCCTGCAGCCATGGGCTTTGAGGCACAGAAGAAGGAAGAAAACAAAGGAAAAGGACACAAGCAGGATATAAGCAGCAAGAGAGAAAATGGACAGCAGGGTAAAGGGACGGAACCAGAGAAAAAACATTTCCATGTTTTTTACTCGTTACATTGAAAAAGTCACCCAATTCTGTCAGTGATGACCATCAGCATTTTGTAAATTTTAATTTGGACATCTGAGAAAAAACATTTTAAGTCCCCGTTATAAATGGAGAAAAAGAACAAAAGAGGGATAAGGGGGGAAGAAGCACAGCCATTTCTTTCACCAATAATATGAGTAAAAAGCTCAGCCACCTGGCAAGAACATTCTTTGAAAGATAAAACAGATAAGTAACTGTGATATTTAATCTTATCTACAGAAAAAGATTTATTTGTACTTGCTAATTTATTTATGTTTGTTTTGCTACAGACACTAAAAATGTATAAACTGCAAGATTACATTCTGAAACTGATATGATCTTTGTAGGAATAGCCGTCTAAAAGAGCAAAGAAAATACAACCATTAACAACCATTTGAACTTTTTTTTTTCAGATAAAAAGTCCTACAAACATCCCCCGGGATGCTCAACTTCAAAATCTTTCCATTCAGTTTGAGGCAGAACAAGCATTTACTGTAGATATCTTCATCTGGCTCTTCGCTGCTAGCAGAGTAGTACTCTAATGCTGTCCAGTATGTGCTGCAGCCTACTTGCTTATACATATTTATTGCAACCTGATTTGATACCCCAGGGCCCCCATTGTAGGCTAGCACCCCCTGGAAAGCCATCAGTGCCCACTGCTGTTCTCTTAACTCCCCCTGGAGACCTTGCAGGGCTCTCCAGTGTGCTCTAGCATCACCTAGAAGCCTCCAAGGGCATTCTTAAGGCCTCCCAGGGACCCCAGTGCACTCTAGTATCGCCTGCAGTAATCCCAAGGCACTGCAGTGCACTCTAAGGTGTTCTAGGGCCTCCCAGGGACACTGTACTGGGTCTGGCTGGGATGTTAACTTTCCCTGCAGCAGCCCATACAGTGCTGCGCTCTGCACTTGTAGCTAGAACAGCAGTGGTATCACACCAGTGTTGTGTCTGCTGCTGAGAAGTGCTGGCACAGCATCAGGACTCTCTCCGACCCTCCTAGGGGGTGGGCAAAAAGTGAGAAAGAAACATCAGCAGGGCAGCTGACCTAAACCAACCAAAGGGATATTCTATACCATATGATGTCACACTCAGCAATAAAAGGTGGAAAAAGGAAGAAGAGGGGAGGGGTGGGCTCTTGCTGTGAAAACGTCTGTCCTCCTCCCGAACACCGGCTACGTGCGTTGAGGCCCTGCTTCAAGGACGTGGTCAAGCATCGCTCATTTGTGGGAAGTAGAGAGTAATTTCTTTCCTCTGCACTTCCACATAGCCTTTACTTGTTTTGTTTAGTTATTCCCTTCCCCCCTCCCTTTTCCCCTTTCCCTTTTTTCCCTTTAGTTGAATTGTTTAATTAATAATAATATTTCCTTAATTATATATATATATATATTTTTCCCCTTTTTAATTAAATCATCCTTATCTCAACCCGTGAGTTGTTCTTTCCTTTACTTCTTCCCCTCCTCATCTGAGGAGGGGGAGTGAGAGAGCGGTTGTGGTGTTCAGCTGCCTAGCACGGTAAAACCACCACAGACACCTACTATAATCTAACATGCCCTTGGTGCCTCACAGGATTCTCCAGTGCTCTCTAGAGTATCCGGCAGGCATCATAGCACTTCCTGGTATTCTCTAGTGCCCCTAACAGCCCTCCCAACCATCCCAATGCACTCTAGTGTCCCCTGGATGCGTTCCAATGCCCTCTATCAATACCCACTGGTATTTCTAGCAAGCCCTAGAGGCCTCCCAAGGCTCCCCCATTGGACTATAGAGAGCACTAGTGGCCTCCCAGTGCACCTTAGAGGCCTCTCTGTGTTAGGGTTAAGAAACAATTCTTGATAATGGGATGGGAGATTCATAGCCAAATATTATCATGTATATAATAAAGGAAAACATAAATAAATGATAGAAGGATGGAGCAGTGACAAGACGGGCCTTGAGAGATAGAACATGAACAACTTGAGCCTTGTTAGGAAGATAAGATGGATAAGGTGGGTTAGGACTGAAGCCAAGAACTAATTAAAGTCAAGAACTGAAAAGGAGCATGCGCCAAGGAGAAGAGGTGAAAAGTTTAACCCTGAGGATGACTCCTTACTTCATCTGGACGACCCCCAGGACGACCACCAGAGAGCACCACGCATGTGCAAATGGGAGGAGAGATAATTAGCATACGAAGCGAGGCTGATGATGTAAATATTAATGAATACTAATGAATATGTAACTTTTAGGATATTAATAGCGATCGGGATGTAACGGGACTTGAAGCCAGATTTGGGCACCTGCCCCTGGTTTCCAGTGTGGAATAAAGCACCTTCATATAATCACGTTGTGGTTCTGTGTCTGCTACGCTAACAAAACTAGACCCAAAATGGGAAGGACTGTACGTGTCATGGCTTTGGCTGGGACAGAGTTAATTTTCTTTGTAGAGGCTCAACCAGTGCTGTTTTGCATTTTTAACGAAAATGGTGAAAACACACCGATGTTTTCAGTTGTTGCAGAGTGTGCCTAGCCAACGCTCCGCGGAGCTCGCCTCCCCCTCCCGCCAGCCCCGCACCCGCAGCCCGGACCGGCCGCCCCCAGCCCGCCCGCCCCGCCGCCCCCTCCCGCCGGCAGGCCCGGGAACGGACGCGGAGCACGGCCCGCTCCCCTGCGGGCAGCCCCTCCCCTGCGACCTCCCGACAGCCCGCGGCCTCTTCGGTACTTCCGGCTCTCGCCCGCCGCCGGCAAGAGGAGGCCGGACCCGGCCGGGAAGGAAGCGGAAACCCCCAGCTGCGAGTCGCCCACAGCCTGGGGCGGGGCCGCCCCGCGCCATCGCACCGCGACCGCGGAGAGGGCCCGGCCGCCGCCATGGTGCAGCTCGGTGAGTGCCCGCGGGCGCGGCCCGCTGGACGCGGCCCGCTGGACGCGGCCCGGCCCGTAACCGCCCCGCGCTCTCTCCGTAGGCAGCTGTCTCTTGAAGGGCTATCGGGGCGGGCACGTCGTGATCCGTTTCGCCCTCGGCGGCTGCACCAACCGGCCCTTCTTCCGCATCGTGGCGGCGCACAGCAGGCGCGCCCGGGACGGGAAGTACCTGGAGCAGCTCGGCTGCCTCGACCCGCTGCCCAACGCCCGCGGCGAGAAGGTGGCGGGGCTCAACCTGGAACGGCTGCGCCACTGGCTGGGCTGCGGCGCGCAGCTCTCCCGGCCCGCCGAGAAGCTCCTGGGTAGGCGCGGGGCGGGCGGCCGGGGGCGGGGACCTAGGCTGGGGGCCCGGAGCGGCTCTCCGAGGCTCAGCGCCTCTTCTCGCAGGTCTGGCGGGGTTCCTGCCGCTCCACCCCATGACGGTGACGGGTGCCGAGAGGTTACGGCGGCGGCGGCGAGCGCAGGAGGCCGCCGTGCCCCCCGTGGCAGGCGGCTTGCACCAGCCCGGCGAGACGCCCTGAGGGGCGCCCCGGCCCCAGGTGTGCCGTGTCCCAGGACAGCGGGGGCCGGGCCCGGGGTACAGCGCATGAACCCCCCCCCCCCCCCCCGCACACACCTTGGCGCGTCTGACTGCATTAAAGTGTCATCCGTGCACGTGCTGTTCTCTCCAGACTCGTGACTATGAGCATCAACTTCACGTGCAGCAACTAGATATGGCTTTTCCACGACTATAATGTAGGCACAGAACTGATCCAAGAGGCATATATGGCTTTTCCTAAAGGCACGTTTCTGGCTGTAGCATACCCCTTTTTGCAGCAACAGCGCAAGGGCCAGCTTCCCTTTATCTGCTGCATTTGTCACATGCTTCGATTCCTGGCTCTGATAACCTGTTATAGGGCAGTAAATGATTTAAGAGACAGCTGCTGCAGGCAAATGCAAATGGACTGCATCTGTGTTTAGTTTCTCCAGAGAAGTTCTGGACCTATTCATTTAGGAGCACAAGAGAAAGGTTTCCATCTCAGCTGAAGGAGTGGGTTTTAACACGAAGCAAAATATTAGTCTCACTACATCACACAGTTGAGCCTATCCCAGATATTGACAGATTTATGCACGGCAGATGCTAGGCTTGAAGAAAGCTACAAATTAATCATGAATCTCTAGCATGGCATTTGATACATATACTGCTAAATTCTCTGTTTTAAGTAGTTCTTGTAAGTTTAGTTAACACTACTCACATAAACAAAAATGATCATTTTCACTCTGAGGCTATGATTTCCTCTGTTGGCTGTTCCATTGGCTATTGCAACATTTGTTGTCCTTTTGAACAAAGGGCTAGTAGTGGATCCTAGAAAAAGCAGGAGAAAAAGAAAAAAGCTTACATACATCTTATATACATGGCAAGTACTGCATCATCCTTATTGCAGACTGTTTCACAGTCTACTTTGTTCTACATGCATATGAATGTCTAACATTACTCAGTGCCTGCTCTCTTCCTGCTCCTAGAGTATGTGCAAGTTCCATAAAACAGGCAGACTGATGAAGCAGTCCTTTTTATTTACTGGTAATTATTAGCTCTATTTGGATATTGGACTATGTTGCTGCCTTTCAGATCTAATCTAAAACTCCTAGGCGGCTGCTGCTGGGGGCATTAGACCTGCACCAAAATTCCCGTTCCACACAGTTACCATTTCTGCACAGTATACATACATACATGTATTTTAAAGAGGAAAAAAATAGGGCTTGTATGTAATGTAATCCATTGGCTGATGTTATGGTAATGGCATCTGAATAGTCTCTAGGGCTATCTTCCAATCTGAGGGAAAAGATAAATTAAGAAAGCCACCTCATAACCAAAGGCAAAGCACTTGCCTCCACCCCTCTCCCCGTAAAAAAGCACATCTCCTATAGAGTACACGATAACTCATTACTTGTTAGTAGAAAATGAAACGTTTAAAACTACTCTTTTCAAATAGTTCCCAACAGAGGTGTTTTTTCGTTAGGTTCTCTTTTTGAGATACAGCACAAGTTGAGTGAACTGCAGAAATGTTTATAACTATCTTAATTACATACGAGACAATTAATTACATACTTTTCTCTCTCCCTCCCTCTCCCCTTGAGAGCATTAACTAGGTACTTTCTCCTTCCCTCTTTCCATTTACCCTACCTCTGTACATGTCCTGTAAATACATTTATGAACACCCATAGATAATTGCCATCAAGGAACCTTTAATTATGATGACTTAATCAAAATTAGCCTTTATGTACTGCTGAAGAGACTAAACTATGCCACAGCATAAAATCACGTTCCTGCCTCAACTCATGCATCTTCTAAACAGCAGCTTGCAGATTTAGACAGAATATTTGAAGTGTCTGGATTCCAAAAGGTAAACATCACATTGCAGCTCACAGTTCAACAGTGACCTCCCAGTCATTTCTGTAAAATACAAAACATATGTCAAATGAAGAGAATAAGCAAGTAAGCAATGCTGCCTGGGGAGGGAGCTGCCTGGGAAGGAGTGACAAACATTACCATCAAACAGAATCATAGAATATCCCAAGCTGGGATGGACTCACAAGGATCGAGTCCAACTCCTGGCTCCTTGCAGGACCGCCACTAAAAAAATCAAGCCGTGTTTATGAATTCTTTGTCTAAATTCTTCTTGAACTCCAGCAGGCATGTTGGCAGTGCCCAATCACCCTCTCAGTGAAGAATCTTTTCCTAATATCCATTGGTAAAATGCTGTGGTGGTTTTACCGTGCTAGGCAGCTGAACACCACAACTGCTCTCTCACTCCCCCTCCTCAGATGAGGAGGGGAAGAAGTAAAGGAACGAACAACTCACGGCTTGAGATAAGGATTATTTAATTAAGGGGAAAAAGAATTATTAAGGAAATATTATTATTAATTAAACAATTTAACTACAGGGAAAAAGAGGGAAAGGAAAAAAAAAAAAAAAAAAAACAAGTAAAGGCTATGTGGAAGTGCAGAGGAAAGAAATTACTCTCTACTTCCCACAAATGAGCGATGCTTGACCACGTCCTTGAAGCAGGGCCTCAATGCACGTAGCCGGTGTTCGGGAGGAGGACAGACGTTTTCACAGCAAGAGCCCACCCCTCCCCTCTTCTTCCTTTTTCCACCTTTTATTGCTGAGTGTGACATCATATGGTATGGAATATCCCTTTGGTTGGTTTAGGTCAGCTGCCCTGATGATGTTTCTTTCTCACTTTTTTGCCCACCCGCTAGGAGGGTCGGAGAGAGTCCTGATGCTGTGCCAGCACTGCTCAGCAGCAGACACAACACTGGTGTGATACCACTGCTGTTCTAGCTACAAGTGCAGAGCGCAGCACTGTATGGGCTGCTGCAGGGAAAGTTAACATCCCAGCCAGACCTAGTACAAATACATTGATATATACATAGACATATACATTGAGAAATACATTGTTTTAATAAATTTTGATTTTTAAGATTGTTGTTTGCAACACACAATGATCTGCAACTCCAGCTACTTAGAAAAGGAAAGTGCTCATGATCCATTCAGTGCAACAATGCTGTCTACAAAACTTAAAAGGAGAAAGCATTTTGAGAACTAATTATCACATTGTGGGAACAAAACAATCAGTTTTGAGTTTAAAAGTTTGGTAAGATAAGGAGGAGAAAATAAGGTTACACAGCAGACCAAGAAAAATTCCACAAAGCCAATTAGTCAGATTGCTAGAAATCAGACACTCCGAAGTGCCAGATGTACTGCTCATACACCAGGTGCCAGTTTTATCCCGAACATTCTTGGAGACATGCCCCATTATAAAGGAAACAACATGTCACAGATGTTCCTGCAGATGTGACACTGGGTCAGGAAATGTAAGCCCAAATAAGGAAAATTAAGATGAACAGTCATCAACCTGATATTCGTTTGTCTCTGAATGCTTGACTTCATAACTTCTGTAGTGTTCCTCCATTTAAGTAAATACTGAATAGCATGAAACTTGCCTCTCACATAAAAAAAAAAAATACCAGGGCACTGATTATAAAAGTGAGAGCTTCTTACGAGTTGTGCATTATGCTTTCAAGCAGTAGAGTATAGTAAGTCACAACAGCTAAATATTACAGAAGTTATTTCTTCTTGGCATCACACATCAAGCATAAAAAAAAAACAACAACAAAAACTCACTGAGGTGAACAGTCATTTAAAAAAGAGAGAGCCTCCAGAGAAACTGCTTCTTTTGGACCCAGTAGACAAGAACAAAAAGAGCCTCTAAAGGGATGCCATGCATGGCACTTTTGATACCAAAATGCCCATCAGCCATAGTAAATCTTGGCTAACTACTAGAATATGAATGCAGACTGATAGGAATCCTAGGAATAGTTCTAACTTACTTGTTTTCATCTTTGCTCTTCACTTAAAGTACTCCTGAGCTTAACTGGAACTTACATAAGATTTCAGGCATTTACTTCCAAAACCAGAATAATTAAGAATTCTCACAGGTAATGAAACCCCACTAGTCCAACTCTACTAAGTCTTACTAGTTGCAACGAGATATAAAGGATGTGGCTCTAGCTGACAAATCACTAATCACTAAAATGTCACATGGTGCAACTGTATGAAAAACAAGGATGATGTGCTACAGGCTTTCACACTTTTTTTTAAAAAACATTCTCAACCTAATTTTGAGTGTAAGCTTCTACCCAAGGGAACTTGACGCAAAAAACTTTCTTCCCAAAGCCACTTTGCAGACAATTGCCCATCTCCCTGCTAAGTCATCACAAGCTCTTATAGTCCCAGTTAAAAGTCTAATGTAGAAAGAAATATGTATGTATCAGGAACCATCAGCGTGGACCAGAGTCAGAACCTAGAGAGCAGGGCTTGAGAGCCACCCCCCTGCAGTTTCAGCCCCCAGCAACTTCTTGGAGCAGTTCTGCTGGCAGGAGCTCTGTACACCTAGGAGCCCAGAGACAGCCCTTAAAAGAGTACTTGCACTACCAAAGCAAGACCAGTTACTCTCAAACTTTCCAAAGTTTTGAAAAGTACCTTCCAGGGCCAGGCCTCCCATGGGTAGAGGCTGGGACCCATGGGTTGTCCCCACTGTTCCTTGAGGCCCTGGCAGGAGTTTCCACAGCCCTCAGCAACCAAGAGCCAGGCCACTCTGCCAGGCAATGAAAAGGAACCTTCTGCTCACAAATCTGGTAAAGTACTGCAGTCACAACACTCCCACGGCAGTGGAGCCCCATAGCTTGCTGACACCCAAGAGACTGGGGTCCCCCGGCCTGGGCAATGGAATTGTGTGTTCCCTGCCTCAGCCCAGGCAACATTGTTTCCCCCAGGAATCATGCTGCTGCAGGGTGGCTGGAGGGGAAGGTCCCAGGCTGCCACCTAGGGTTCCCACTGCTGTAGCCATGGACCCTGGGGACATAAATGGGACTCTTCCACCTCAGGGGAAGGTGGAGTGGTGCCCTCCCACAGGCAGGGGAAAGCTCAGCAAAGCTGGTGCATATCTTTCTGTGGTTTCCCATGCCCACTGCCAGCACAGTCACCCACATCCCACCACCATCCACTACCATCCTGGGGGTGCAAAGGCCCACCATACCATGACAGGGAAGGACAAGGGTGATGCAATGAGGCAGCAAATGCTGTGGCAGCTTCTCTCATTTATTGATCCTGTGCACATGGCAGGAGCGGGCGCTGCTCCTCGGTAGGTGGCAGCTCCTCAGCGGGTGGTATTGGCTCATAGGTGACGCAAAGGGAGGAGAAGAGGCAGCCCAGGAAGGACACCAGGCTGGCGAAGTACATGGCACCGCTGGCACTGCCCACAGCTGCCGTTAGTGGCCCCATGGCCAGGGCCACCAGGATCTGTGCCAAAAAGTACTGGCAGCTCAGCAGGGAGATGTCGACACCCATCCCACGCCGCATGCCCTCTGCCTTCAAGCCTGTGAACTACAGGGGACACAGTGTGAGGGAGTACCATTAGGAGCCCTGTCCCCCACCCTGCCCGGGGCTCACCTCACAGCTCTGGTAGTAGTCGCAAAGCAGGGAGTAGGGCAGCGTGCAGAGAGTGGCGAAGAGGACACCATAGGTAGCACACAGTGACAGCACCACGTAGATGTTTCTGGACAGCGTGGACAGCCCTGTACCCAGCCCAAAGGCCAAGTATGCAATGAAGTACAGTGTCCGTATGCTGAACCGCTCCTCTAGCTTTTCCAGTGCAGCTGCAAGACAACAGCATGGCATTTGCAATGAACCATGACTGTCCCCTGCCATGCACTAGGCTTGAGGAGTATACCTCCAAGCTCCACGGCCTAGCCATCTGGTTGCCACACCATTACAGCTTTGCTTAACTGGTGGCTTGCATGCAAGCACCAAGATCCCTTTCCAAATCCTCCCACTGCCATAATGCAGCCTTGACACCCTACCTGTGCAGAGGGCATGGCAGAGCTGCAGCCTGGCACCTCCCTCTGTCTCAGAGGGGGCAAGTGGGAATTGTTCTTTGGGGGTGAACAGAGTGGTGGGCTGCTGCATGTCTGATTGCTACTGTGCCCAAAGTATGCCTATGGTGGCTGCTGGTATTTCCTGGACTCAACGTTCAAAATGCAGCTTTTGAAAGAAACAATGTTCTAACAGAAATGTGTTTTCACCAGACTGCTTACCTCCTCTGTTGTCAGAGTAGGCTATGCTAACTAGCAGAGATAATATGGTGTTAACACTCTGTTTCAGCACTTCGTGCCATGTAGTAGGCTATGTGCAACATAAATGCCAGACTGCTTGTTGCAGAAACATCACTTAAGGAGCAGGTGTATCTTTCCGACAGCAGTGGGTGGGATGGCTGTACACTTAGTACCTGAATAGAAAGCAGCACTGAATGCATAGATGCACATTCCCCAGCAGCCCATGGTGACCCCGGCGTTGTACTTCTGATACTCATCTGAGTTGTGAGGTGCTTTTGGATTCCCTTGAAACACTACTTCTCCCATGAAGTCAGTATAGAAGAGCAACATCCCCTCAAATGAAAGCCATCCTGAAAGAAGCCAGAAATAACCCATTATGATTACAGATTATCCATTTTCTCTCATAAGCCATGAATAGTATTAGCTACATCGCACAACCTGTCTTCAGCTGTGATTTGTAATGTATTACATACATAATGTTTAGCCACATTTATGAAGGACTGCTGTTCCCTGTGCATTATGCTGTTTGTAAAAGTTGTTCATGATTTTAATGATCAAGATCCTTTGAATTCACACATGGAATCTGACAGGCTGACTGCAGGTCACAGAATACTGGTTTAGCAAGAGAGCAAAATTGATTACAGCAGTCCGAAGTGCCTTGCTGAATTTCAGAGTAGTACATATGTTAGTTTCAGGGTGCTGCTGTCCTCCTGCACTTAGCTACACTAGTCTTACAGGCACACCTGTAGTGTTGCATTTTGTGCCCCCTCACAGCCTGTTCTGTTGCCCCTGTATATATGGTGTCAAAAGGAGGAAAGCAAATGCTGGTCTCAGATGTAAGCAGAGAAATACATCTAATCTTGTTGCATTCTGCTCAGTAACTGCAGTTTCAAAGCATTAGAAAGCACATTGACGCAGTTTCGAGTTCTTGGTTCAATGGTGTTTCTCATCCTAGTGTAAACATTAAATTTAACAGACATACTGATTTAAACCAATATTATTCTCTTTCTAGGAATGTAGGTTTAATGATTCTGGGTTTTGTTGTTGTTGTTTGATTTTTCTCAGCATTCCAAGAAACTAAATACCAGAAAATACCTTATTGTTGAGTATATATGGAAGAAATTATGTCCTTTTTAGGTAGCAGCAAGTGCTGCAAGAGATAAAATATTTTAAAAGATTCTCACAAGGTAGAATGCTTCATGGTGAAAACAAGAAAGAACTTTTTCATTACCTAGGAAGTGGTTGATGCAAAGGTTACGAAGAGCCTTGGGCATGTGGCAGATGGTTGAACAAAGAAGTCTGATGGAGAGCGGTTGCTCAGAGGTCTCACTCAATCCATTCAACTCACTCTCATATTTAACACCATCCAGCAGGATATTGGCAACCTGCACCACAAGAACTCCCAGGTCAATAAACAGGTTAAAAAAACTAAACGACCTTTGAGCAAATCTACGCTATATCACATATTTGTCTTATCATCTGAAAGTTAAACTCTGCTGCTCAGCTGTTGATTTGGAGATTAAGAACAGTGCTAAGGATGTCCTTAAATTCAGCCTTAGAACAAGCGATAAATAGCAGCTGTGTGTTGCAGCTGTCGGCATACTTGAAACTGTTCTAGAGCATTTGGCAACCACAGTCAGATGCTAGCACACGAAAAGCATGAATTCTATTGCACTTAATAGAAGCTGTACCTGCACTTGGGTGAATGAGGTCCCTGAAGTTTTAGAGACAGTGATGAAAAAAAAGAGCCTGGTTGTAACAAACACATTATCATTGCTCACTTGATGCTTCATTTCTACTTGCACAGTGTATAAAATCCTGACCCTAGCAAAGTCTGCTCTCACAAACTGGGAGAAAGTACAGCAACTGGAGAGAAAAAAAAAAAAAAAAAAAAAAACACAGAGGACAGTTTACCTCATCTTGGATCATAAAAAAATGGGTCAGCATACAGAGGTCTCAGATATTCCAAGTTATCACCAACAGTGGGAGGTGAGGTCTGAGTCTTATCCCTGGGTAAAGAAAACCTCACCTCCCTGATGAAACCAGATGCAATGACTGCCATAACGAGAAGCTCATGGGAGAATCCTATCCCTGGCCCTATCTTGCAGGTTTTTCTGTGGAAAGGGAAGATACAGGCTCAATAAAAATGTGTTCTTTTCTGCTCTCACGTGGTAGCTTCCTGGGTGGTGAACTAGGGCTAAAAATACCAACCTATATTTCATACGGGGCCTGAAGGGAGACGAATGCTCCCATTTCCGCCCTCTTTACAAAAGCAGATGACAGACTGCCAGTCAATCATAATTCATGTCCTACCCATGACTTTTACAATAAATTCATAGCAGGTATTCTGTTCCTATGGTGACTTTTATAAGTAAACTGTTATGAGCAGTCTTTAGTGATCCAATTGCACACTAAACATTTAAAATCATAAAGAGAGATTAAATTAATACTCAGGTTTACATGGTAATATAATTGATTTTCTAGCCTTACCTGTTGGCTGAAAGTTACATTTCTTCTTCTGCTATTTTCTGGACAACGTCCTGTTACGATATCTGGAATGGCCAAGGTCTGAGGTCTTTTCAGAATACCTGATGACCGTGGCTTTACTGCATCCAGGGAGCCCACTGTTAGTGCCTCGCTGTCAGGCCCCAGAGTTATGCTGCTCTCCCCTTGCTCCAGAATTCCATTTTCTTCTTGGTAACAGCCATCTGGTACCTGAGGAAAGCTGACACTGACAGGATGTCTGGGCAAGCTAGCTGGAAGTGCTAAGTAACTATTGTGTCCACCTGTAAAACAGTCTATAAGCACATTGTCAATATTTGAAGTCCCAAATGACGATGAAAATTCATTAATTCCTGTCAAGGAACTGTCTCTGCTGATAAAACTGCCATATTTGGGTGTAAGTGGGCTGAGAGGGGAAACAGGACTTGTAAAACTTGCATATAAGTGAGCTGAGTTATGAGAAGCAAAGTTTTCATTTAGAGCCTCCTCAAAGAAGAGAGGTGGAGAAGGAGGGAGAGGAAGACTTGGACTCTTCATCACCTTTTTCTTTCTGCTGAAGGACCCTAGGGGTCTTTCTGGAATACTAATTAGAGTCAGCATAGTAGTGATGGTCAGTATAATTGAGGTGAAGACATAGATGACACGCAGTTGCCCTCCCACAGCTTTTCCAAAACTGGTTTTATCCCAATGTATTCCTCCAACAACATAACCAAAGCCACCTCCAAGACCTGGTGAAAAAACAGAGTTGAGATTATCTTTCCTAGACAACCTTCAAAGTCAGAAACAGCACAGCACCATTTGTCTGACAATTCAAGAGCAGAATCCAACGTGTTATCTGTTTTACTACTTAATCCCCATTCAACTCAAATGCAGCAATAAACAATTATCTGCACCACATAGACATGCAGTTAGAAGAACTCAGATCTACCTGCGTCCAAGACTGACCAAATCACTTCAGACATGGAGCAAGCTCATTACTCAGCAACATGTCAACAGTGTACAAACACGGCCTCTATACTACTACCAATAAACAGGGAATTTCTGGGGCACCAGATGCCACGCTCACGCCATTCATGTGGTAAAAGCCTTATGACACTATCTTTCCTTTCTTACAAACACGTTAGAGAGCACAAAAAAGTCCCCTGTTGGAGAGGAAAACTAGACTAGATCACTACAGCAATTGAAAATGACAGCAATAACAGAACAAAGTGATTTATATGTGCTTTTTTTCTCTGATATGGCAACTAAAAAAATATTTCCCACACCTGTGAAAAGCTGAAATCTCCTTCCTAAAGTGATAATTATCTTTCTGTAGGGTTATAAAAGAATAAAGGGATCTTAAGACAAACAGTGCATACTGTTTCTCATTTGACTTCTGTCAGCTATGAAAGCCTTTTGAAGTAAAAGTTCTCTTTCAATGTTATTTATTGCTATCTCTCCAGGTATCCAGTTATGCTTATACAGGAAGAGACCAACAATTTACACAGCCTTCTCACAGCAGAGCTTTTTTACTCATGGTTCACGTCACCCAGGAAGTACGAAGAAAGTATACCTGCTAACAAAGCATGGATGTTGAGGCCCCTGTCTTGATCCACTGGGCCACATACATCCATCATGTAGGCATGACTAGGATTGTCTGCCGAATCTGCACTGAAGTCCATGAGGACAACACCACAGACTGTAAGGATGATCCCCCATTTGTGGTTATTCACAGTGTCAGACAAGGCATTCCCAATATCTCTGCCATTCAGCATAAGTGAGAGCCCAAGCAATGCACCTGGGAATAAGAACAAACCAGAATCAATCAATTGAACACTAACAAGAGAAACTGTATCTCTCCATGCTCTCTAAAAGCATTATACTACCTGCACAGATTTGGGGCATGCACTGTTTTTCCTGTTCATATCATCACAGATTTGGCAATGTGTATGGCTTATAAGATATACATAATCCTTTTACACTGTTCAAGCTTACATATGCCTGGATTTGTGGCTGGACAAAGAAAAACATTCCTGTCCCTCAAAACATCATCTCTCTTGTTAACTATGAAAAGATGCTTTTGTGTGTGAAAGTCCAGCTGTCAGAGCATCACCTCAGTGCCACTCACCACCTTCTTCAAACGTACAATACCCCACACCTGAAAGGCCCTTTGTTCAGCTTAATGCTATCGGATGTCTACATCTAGGGACGCTACAGGAGATGTGCAATGCTTCTACTTTACAAGTGTTATGCCCATCATTTCTAAAAGACATACCTACTGCTAAGACCAGAATGAATGGCCTTCTCCTCCCGAATCTTGATGTGCATCTGTCACTCCAGGCCCCCAGCAAAGGCTGTAGCAAGAACCCTAAAAAAGGTGATCACCAATAAGCAAATTTTTTCTACTACCATGTTTCATAGGGGGGTTAAAATGGGCAGTTTAGAAGACAGTCAAAGGCAAGACACCGTGACACAGCAATATCCCCGGTCAGTACTAGTCACCCAAATGTACACAGTTTAGTGCCTGACATTTCCCACATTGGAGACTGAATAGTGTAACGCACCATTCAGGACTGCTATGACAATGCAATTCACTCTGCGTCATTGGTACAAGGGAATTTGACGTCAGATGAAAAGTAAGAGTAGAACAGTTAAGTTCCTTATCAGCTATTTCATTTACTCCTGTCTTATATTGGAGATCCCCTACTAAATTAGCTTGGAGGATAGCAGCAAGTAAATATGCAAGTTGGAAAGGTGCCTGTCTGTGAGTACAAACGTACTTCTGAGACACATTCTGGAAACACAAGGACGGGCAGAATAGTTTCCAAGCAGTCATAACCTATTCTAGGGTTCTTCCTGCAGTAATGAATATAATCCCAGCCTTGTCTCCATGCTCAGGCAAGTAATCTAATGCCAATAACAGCAGTAGTCAAGTCTTTCATCATTGGAATATTTTGTTTGTTTCAGAAAATTCAACAGGAGAAGGCGACCCCACTCTGCGTTTTTCACACACCCATGGCTACTGTTTCTGTATACTTCTTTTCATAGGGATGTAAATGGCTGCAGTGATCCTCTTTTGCCATTTTTTGTTTTTTTAAATACAAGAACTTAGTATAGTAACCAAAGCTTACTCTTGTGCAAGATGTGAGACACTGAGAAGCCATTAAAAGAACAGACCTTTTGATCACGCCAGACCCATTTCAGGCAACACACAGCAGTAATTATTCTCCATTCAGTTGTCTAAAATTATGTCTTCTTAACCATGACATCACATGGAATATACTTGTGAACAGCTGAGGCAGAGAAAACAAAATCATTTATACCCCTGCAGAGTGGAAAAAAACAAGAAGGAAGAAATAGCAGAAAGAAAAATTACCTAGTATAGGGCTGATGAACCACACCATTCCATACAGTTGGTCTGGCAGACCCATCTGAAGCAGCACAGGTGTGACATAGGCTGTTTCCATGGCATAGCTGAACTCAAGCCCAAAGAGAATGCACCCATTAAATAGGAGTTCTAGGAAAGACCTCTGAGGCTGTAGGTCTCCAAAGTCAATCAGATCAATAGGACATGGAGTATTTGGTGGTGGCGGTGGCGAAGGGCGAATATATTTTCTCCTTTTTGGATGTCTCTTGAAGTTGTTGGCCCGATGACTTATATGCTGTGTGACTGATCCAGAATAGCCTGGAACTTGCGACCTCCAGATTTCCTGAGAAGCCACACTTGGCAAGAGTGCAGCATCGCTGACAGGAGTTGTTGCAGATGGTGGAATCATCACGAGTAGGCAACTAGAAGAAAAATAGCTCAGAATAAAATGTTTGAGTAAGGAAAACCTTGTTTAATTTCATTTACCGAAGTTCAAACCATTTCTAACATTTCACATAATGAGTGCAACCCTCATACCAGTTACAATTTTCAAGTAGACCTGGAATCCACATGGGCTTGAATTCCTGACAAATGATGCAAAGAGATCAGTGCTGCTCTCTCACCTCCAGTTTAGCACACTCTTCTTCTTACTGACCAGGCAGGATGTGACACCTCATAGTCACAGCACAGCGCTTGACTGGGACAGGGCAGAACCCATGTCTGTTCACAGTGAACAAAGTTTAATTTCCTCACTGCCATTAGGGAAATCGTAGTTGTTCCTTCCGCATTTAATTTCATTTAATTATTTAAGTCTAGAGCAAGCAGGTTCAGACTATTGCCTCCTTCAGAAAACCAAGTCACACATTACCAAACAGTGTCTCTTTTTTTTTATTTTGAGAAAAATTATTAGATCGGACAGGAGGAAAACAAGAGCACACAGTGGGGATGGCAAACTCAAAGGAAACACAACACAGACAGAAGACAAACTGCAATGACGGCCACAAGCACCAGCAAAGTCCTTGGTTAACAAAATCAGCAGACAGCAGTTACACCCCTCAGGTCGCACAAATAAGTTCAGGAAGTACATGTTGAACTCAGGGAAGAGAGCTAGGTAAGAGCAGCTGCACTCCGACAAGCCCCAGACAGTAAATAATCTCTAGGGGAGAACGAAGAACGAGCACAGGCTGGGGCAGCAGCCAGGCTGTTCTTTGAAAACAAGAAAAGATTCAAGGAACGTTGCTTCATCCTCTCTGTCCCCAGTGTCTCCAACCTGTGGACCCTGCATGCTTCACTACCTACCTTTCCTTTTTCTTACTGGCTTACTTCATCAAAGCTGTTTCTGGCATTTTTCAACAACTACAATGGCTCACTTTCCTAGCTCACAGGTAAGCCTTTCACCAGAACCAACTTCTATACAGAGTTTCCAAATTCACTCAGTTCCTCTGATATTACACTTGGAACCTCCTATTTTAAATTTTCTTTCTATTAACTGACAATAGCTTGTTGCTAATGTCTTCTGTCTAGCTAAGTACAAAGTATCTTATCTGAGGGATGCAGAACATTTGTTAAAAAATTTACAACAAAGAAAAGCACTCTACCCAAAGGAGGTCATTCCCATTGCAGAGAAGACAATGAGTCTGCATAGTAGCTTTGGTGTAGCCAGGTTTGTTCTTCTGAGAGCCTTAAACCTCTATTAGATCTGCAGTTCCATGGCACAGCATTTTGCCCTCAGACTGTATACGAACTGTTGCAGGTAAAGTAAGTGTTTTCTGCGTAAAGACTCTATCAATAATGAGGTTGGGTCATTTTTACCTAAGTTAATCATGCTCAAAATTGTTTGCCTTCATATTTGAGAGTCATAGAATCATAGATACCCCGAGTTGGAAGGGACCCATAAGGATCAAGTCCACCTCCTCACACCACACAGGTCTACCCAAAAGTTTAGACCACGTGACTAAGCGCACAGTCCGATCTCTTCTTAAATTCAGACAGGCTTGGTGCAGTGACTACTTCACTGGGGAGCCTGTTCCAGTGAGCAACCACCCTCTCGGTGAAGAACCTCCTCCTGATGTCCAGTCTAAACTTCCCCTGCCTCAGCTTAACCCCGTTCCCGTGGGTCCTATCACTGGTGTTTATGGAGAATAGGTCACCTGCTTCTCTACTCCCCCTCGTGAGGAAGTTGTAGACCACGATGAGGTCCCCCCTCAGCCTCCTCTTCTCCAGGCTGAACAGGCCCAGTGACCTCAGCCACTCCTCATATGTTTGGAGTCATTTCAGTCCATCTCTGTGACATGAGGCATATACATTTTATGAGTATGTCTCCCCACAGATAAAACACCAGAGCTCCCATCATGGCTGCCCTCGGCATTACCTACCTACATCTGGGATTAAAACTGGAATATTTTAAACAGCAGTCAGACATGTCACATTTTTCAGGCATTCCCAAAACAGAAATGGGTTTACATTTATCTGAAACTCCCTCAAAATAAATTAGGATGAATCATGACCTCACTGCAAGTCTACAACAAAGCAAAGCTGCAGCTTAACTGCAGATACAGACCCCTGGATTTACTGCAACATACAATTAGTTCTGATTCAATTATCACTGCTACCTACACTGAGGCCAAGGCTTAACCCAAAGCTCTTAGCCAGAGACCAAGTTTGTTTTTCTTCATGTTTACATTCCTGAATTCTCAGCCTCTGATCCTCTGTTTCTCATAGGCTATATTTCAACAAGACTATACTGTAGTGCCCAAAGAATGTGGTTTTGAAGTTCAGACTGCACAAGCCAAGCAGTTGGATAAGGTCACCTGACAACAAATATGCTCAGAACCAAATGTTGCTGCCATTTTTCAATGCAGGAACTCAAGTTTCAAATCATTTACAGGGAATAAGATAAATACACTCACTACAAACCATGGTCAGAACAGCTACTCCTCTCACAGACTAATAGTATTTCAGTACTAAACAGATTCCTCAGATCTTGTCTGCATAACTAACGTACCACAGTACGTTAAACAACTAAAATAAGTTCCAAAATAGCATCATAGGGTAGATACTGACAGATCTGCTAAATTAATGAACTGCATGTGACTTCTTGCTTCTCGTCACCAGAAATGGAAACAGCTTATAAGTAAAGTTTGACTGTCTGCTTTCTTGCCCGCAGACCAAAGACTACTGCATAGGGATAGCTATACACCACCACATACCTCTTAATGAAAACCCTCACAGGTGCCTACCAGGCAAACAAAACAAATCTCTTTCTTATCTGTTTACAATTCCCCCAGGGAAAAAAGTCCCAGCTGTCTTGCTACTTTGGCTGTACAGAACTCCCACAAAGTCCTCATTTTCTGCTACCTTCTCCAGATCACCTGTCTTTCTTCCCTTAGCCCTTTTTTTTTAAGCAACATTATTCTTTGCTGAACATCCCCCAGACAGTATCAAAAACAACAATCATTAAACCCACATTTACCATCATGCTGATGCAACAGTTGGTAGGATGTCCTATGCAGCATGGTGGGAGGATGCCTTACACAGAATAATTCCCAGCTCCGTACAGGCATCCAGAGACAGACACTGCACAATGCAACCTCAAACACCTCACAGAAGACCGCTGTTAGGTTAAATTGTCTATATATGGGGGACTGGAATGGAGAAGAAAGGGATACAGAAGAAAGGGATACAGAAGAGATCTGCCAAAGTACTGCTAACTTTGTACCACAGGTTTCCTCAAAACTGCTCCTCTTCGTACCAAGATGAATAACATGCAAGAGATAATAACAAGTAATAATAATTATTATTTATTATATATAATATATATATAAGTATACAATATATAAATATATATATATTATATATTATATTTATATTATATTATATTTATTATATATAATAATAATAATAATAATTGTAATTACATGCCATGACAACTGCTATCTCACAATGCACCCACACCAAGCTGCATTTTGCTAGGAAAGCTCGTTATATACCAAATATCCTGAAGAGACTAGCAGAAGGAGAAGCATATAGAGAGACTTCATTATGATGCCCACATGGGTGTTCACCTTAATACTATTCTGACAAATTACTGAAAACTTCTTATGACCTACATCTTTCATAGGCAGAGAGTACTTTCAAGAGTACCTTTATGAGCCTTCAGGGTGAAGCAACTCCCTCGTGATGAGAATTTGTTAAAAATTACAAGAAAGATACTAAGGCAAAGACATAGTGAAAAACCAACCGGAACCCAACAATGCTCGCCCCAATGACCTTTTCACAGAGACAATACAATACAGCTGTGCTAGCACTCTCCTTTTCCCGATATATCTTGTCATTTACACCAAGGACAAACAAAGTGAGTTGATTTAATAAATGATCTACATTTATTTACGGTTTTAATCTCATAGTGGATCCTTCTTTATCTTCCTGCTCTGCACTGTGCATTAGATCATTATTTGTACTGCAAAGGGATTATATCACAATTTATAAGCAGCAATATCTTAGCAATTATTGAAAGAACCCCTCTTCGTGGCTCAAAAATACATGTGGTGCTCTGTGACTGTGACTTTTTGGAATGAAAAACTACTATTGACAGCGTTTTACTGGTACAGCAGAAAGCCAGTGTAAAGCTGCAAGCCAAGCCTATATTCCTCATCACCCATTTTACTTAACATTTGAGCCCTTCACCAAAGGCTGTTTTTAAGTTTGTCCTGAGGTGAATCTATCTGGAAATCACAACAGCTTCAAAGCAGGAAACTCCTTCTGTGTGGAAAACAATTACAGAGCTGTTAGCTGCAGTTTGCTATTAATAGTTACTTCTGATTTTTGACATTTGTTATATAACAACCATGCATCTTAATCACCAGGGTCTTGGAGATGCTTGGCTCTGCCGCCTGCTACCCCTGCAGCCAAACGTTTGTACGTGCATCTCGTCTGTCACGGGCAGGGGCCCGTCACTCCTACCGAGCCCCTCCATGCTGAAAATCGTTGTTTCCTACTTCGGCAAAGCCTGGTAGAGATTTTTCTTGGGCGGGCACCGACGGCTCCAAAAGCACCACAAACGCGAGCGCGGCCGGGAAAGGCCGACGTGGGCCCCGCATGTCGGCTGACGTCTCACACGCGCTTATTTTAGCCCAATATCGCTCTGCGAGATGGCCCCCGGGCGGGGCGGAGCGGCGGGCCCCTCACCGGGCGGGGCGGGAAGCGCGCTCGGAGCCGCCAGCGCGCACTGACCTCCGCGCCCCCTCGGCACCGGCAGCCGCCCGCTCCCCCGCCCCGCCGCAGCCGCGCGGCCTCACCTCCGGCGGCGGCCCCTGCCCCGCACTGCGGCTCCACCCCAGCCCCCGGGACGCCAACCCCCACCCGCATCCGGGCCGCAGCCCCGCCCTTTGGCGGCGGAAGCGGCCCCTCCCGCGCCGCGCCCCGCGGGGGCGGCCCCTGCGGGGGCGCTGGGGGGTGCGCGGGGTCCCCCGGTTCATATAGAGCGCCGTGAGAAAGAGTGAGAACTGAGGAGAAGCTTTCGGCGCTCAAGGAAAGGTGCAAAGGACCGTTGAATTTTCTTATCGCCATGGATTCCCAGTTGCATAATCCACATCGTTCAATTTTTTTTAAATGCAAGCAGGGCATTATGATGGTCAAGTGTTGGTCACTATCAGTGTCCTTGAACATTTATGAAGTCCAACCGAAAATTAAAGGCCCTGTTTACAACACTAAGGACTATTCATTCACAGCACAACTAAAGGTATGGGGCAGAAGAGGGGGTTGTACTTGGTCTAAATGAAAATGGAACCAGGACCCTTATCCTGTCCTCACAAATGTTCTTTCTTGAAACCTCACCTGCAGCAGTCACACCAAAACTTTTACTGCTTTCTAAGTCAAGGCCCTATACAAGCACATTATTCACAAAATGACTCTAAACACTTGCCCATACAATTCTGCAAGACTAGGGGAAAGCCAGCAAGAAACTGGTCAAGCACTGGCACTATTGCTCTAAAATACTTGCTATATTTCACCTTTTCGCCTCCACCCATGTCAAAATAGTCATGCAGATAGACTAAACACAGATGGGAGATGTCACAGTATAACATCACATACATCTTTGGATAATGGATAAAAGTATCATTCTTTTCTTTCCCTGCCATGCCTTACCACTACAGGCTTCTATCAAAGATGATGCAGGTTCCTCTTCTGACACAGTCTATTCCCCAGTCCTTCTATTCCCCAGTCCTTCCAGCAGGTTTGTGGCAGATTTTGTATTGAGATGTCCCTCATCTGTCTGTACTGAGCTTTTCCTTTCAGCTCCCCAACCACAGCACTTCTGCAGCCTACATCATACCAGCTTTGCCCCACACCACTTCTCAGCACTAATGTTAGATGGTTGTCACCACATCAAAATACTGTCTTCTCCTGTCACAAGGTCTCACCCACAAAACAGCAGCCACCGCTCCACTTGCAGTCTGTCGAGAGAGCAAACTGATTTGAGAAGCTGAATTCTTAAGTGATTAAAAGTATTGCTGTGGCCATGGAAGAAAACAGTAACATTCTTGTACAAAACAACCTGCTGATGGCATCCCTGTTATTCATATTTCCAATGCCACAGCCACTGGAAAAATCCTTCATGCTTCTGAGCGACATAAGCAAAAACTAAGATTTGCAAGGCAAAGGATGAAGGACAAGGGCTGGAAGGGCAGGAACAGGGGAAGGTCCAGCCAGGTGCCACAACTGGTAAGAGAACATGAATAGACAGGTCTGCCAAAGGGATCAGACAGGTAGGGCAAGAGATGGCTGCTGCCAGGAAGAGCCAGTCAGCAGTAGTTGGAGTAGCACCAGCCACCGCTCACCCAGCTTCTAGTGCTCAGGGACAACAACTAAATGGGTTGTGGGACTTTAAGGAAGAAATTATTTACTTTGAAGGTGGTGAGGCACTGGAACAGGTTGCCCAGAAAAGTTGTGGATGCCCCATCCCTGGAAGTGTTCAGGACCAGGCTGGATGGGGCTTTGAGCAACCTGGTCTAGTGGGAGGTGTCCCTGCCCATGGCAGGGGGGTTGGAATTAGATATTTAAGGTCCCTTCCAACCCAAACCATTCTATGATACTATGGCTGTCAGACCACCCACAATCATTTGCTGCCTTTTTTGCTGAAGACCCAGAGGCAGCCATCCCTTCAGTGATGTAAATATACCACTTGCTTTGTTCTAGTTTAACCCAAAAGCATTCAAAGAAGCAAGTTTTGGTTCTCAGAAGAGTTGTCTTACCAATATAGTAAATTGTACAACACCCCCAGAAGCTACATCCCCTTCTGAAGAGATGGGTAAAAAAGGCTCTCAAAGAAAATGAAATGAATTAAAAAAATAGAAATAATTTCATTTAAAAGGCAGAAAAGTTACTTAGTTTGGACAACTTTAATTTGCCTCCTCCTGAGTTCCAGGACAAAGGAAGTGGGGTGGCAGAGCAGTGGGTGAGGAAAATCCAGAGCAGCATAGGTTATAGTAGAATAACTGTCAAGCCTGTCTCAAGTCAGTTTGCACAATTTCTGAGTCAGTGATGCTGTCACATATTGGACAGCTTTCCTTTCCATAGCATCGAGAAGCACATAAGTTTCCCTGTGCCCAGAATGAAACGCTGCATATTTCTTATTCCGTAGGAAGAATAAACAGTCTAGCTTAATGTAATTTTTGACTACCACAGCCAGGGAGTAATAGAGAAAAAATGAACGTCCTTCTTTTCCTATTCCACATTGAAGGTATATTGCCTATGATGTTGAACACAGTGCAAATACAAAGTATGACAGGAAAAAAAAGAAGCAAGTTCAGACAGGGTAAGGCAAATTTCAATAGTGCATTCTTAATGCTTATATAGTAAGAGGAGCTTACCACAAAGTATACCACCCTAGCTTCTTTTACATGTCAACTGAGTGGGTACAAGGAAGCTGGTGGGAGACTGATACAGTATGAGACCATAAAGAAATCTCATACATGCCAGTTTGCACAGTACCTGCATATCTGGCTCTTAGCATGTTGTCATATGACTTTAATAGCTTGGATAAATCAATTCCTGAATGTGAATTCACCAGAATCCTACACTCTCTACGTTAATGGATGCAATTAAATGTTCAAAAGGGCACTTCATTTTTTACTTAAAAGAAAGAAGAAAATAACAAATAATAAATAAAAAAACACACACACCAAAACACCACGAGCAATGAAAAAGTATTTTACTGCAGAATAAAAGTCATAACAGCGCTGATCTATCTGTGTTAAAAATGAGCTTTCAATCCTCTGAGGGAAAAAGAATATCAACATAGCAAACATCTACACAAGAACATTAATTTTTAAAGAAATAAGCATGCATTTTCTGACAAATACTATTACAGCCCTTTGAAAGTCTGTACTTGTGGGGATATAAAGTACAAAAGGAGTTTGCATCCCATCTCATCCTTTCCTGGAACAGAGAAAATCCCCCCCCTATTGTTTTTTGGTGCAAGGTAAGCCCATGATCCCCAAAACAATCCATTAAGAAACAACTTCAAGATGCTCCCCAGCAAAAGTGTTAGGCAACTACAATGCACAGAAATGAACACAAAGCAGAAATATTCCCATTACTAACAAATGCACAAAGCATGGCATAGTCTTGGACCACAGTCCAGATATTATTGTTAAATATAT
>NC_048913.1:60460-66130 GCF_011077185.1 Oxyura jamaicensis
TATATATATATATATATATATGGACTGTTTATATATATATAAACAAGCCAAGTCTTTAATAAAGAACAAATTTGGTTTTAGAAAAACTGGGATACTATCATGGTATAAACATAATATCAGTAATCTGTCAGCCCAGACTAGAGTTGCTATATGAAACTAAAACAAGATTACACTGTCACCTTTTCAAACCTTAGGGCATAGTTACTCAAAAATTTCACTAATGCCATGCTTCATTGAAACCATTCTAACGTAGTGCAGTGAATGTCCACTAGTTGTTGTTGTTGTTTTTTTTTCTCTCCCCCCCCCACTGATATACACTTGATTTGACACTTGCTTCAGTTCAGACATTCAATTTCCACAACAGTGGCTTAGTGGTTTGCTTTGCTTTCTGCAGTGACTGTCCAATAAGCATTTTTATTTGCTTATGTAGGACAAACTAGTACTGTCCTCAAAATAATGAGGGCATTTGCATGGCTCCTGCCCTATCCAGAGAGGAACACTCAATAGCTGGTCTGTTTCTGACAATGAATACACAACACAGTACAGAGAATGAGCCACTAGAGGGCACTTACAGAATTTAGAAAATTGAAAACGAATGCGTATCAGGAGGTTGCAGTCCCACAAGAAGTTTAAAGAATTCAAGTGACAGGCTCTGTATTTATTTCCTAACCAGTTCCTGTGACCAATACTTTAAGATATGGATCAACAGAAATATAGTTTTATTTACCAACCCCTGTTGTACCAGCAACTGAATGAAAGACGTCTGAGAAAAACTCTTAAGAATCAATGCACATGCACGGCTATATTGGCTAGACGCTTCTGGACAGACAAATGCTGAACAAAAGTGTTCACTGCAAGCAACTCTACTGCATGCAATATTGGTGTTCTACATTGCTGGGTGCAGCTTTGGGGAAAGAGACACAGAAACATGCAAAGCAATGTGGCAAACTCACTGGAGTATTTAATTTCACTATGATGCCTCAAGTGCCCTACACATTTCACAAGAAACAGAGACATCCTTATGCCCCAAAAACCTTGCAAGCTTTTTCTTTTTTCTTCTCTCTCTCGGAAGGGGACAAGCCACAGAAAGGTAGCAAGCAGTATGGCAGGAAAGCAGGAGTTAGAATCCTGGATGCACGAGCTTGTGGTCACCCAGAACAGGCACAGGATACATAAGAGCTAAACTCATTTTTTATCTCAAGATGTAGCATAAACAGAGATCACCATCTTCCTGTTAAGTTACCTGAACAGCTTGATTCCTTGCTTCTCATATGATTCCTGTGAGCTCTCAGCCATCACATCCTGTCATTAGCAAGATCAAAGCTTTCTTGGCTACCAGGTGTCTTATTTCTGCAGTTCAGTACACTTCTAATCTTCTACTGAAGAAGGAAAGCAGAATTAAAGCAGAATTCACATCATTAGTGAGTTCTGGAAAACCTCAAATCACCACTTCTGTGAAAGCCAACTGCAGGGCAGCACAAGGATGGACTGGTCCACTGTTGCATTGAGGGGCTGAAGGGAAGCAGCGATCAGGTGAAGCACCATAGAGGGCAGACCTACAGCACCTGGTTCCAGGCAAGCATAGTGAACAGTGACCCACACAGACCTGCCTTGCCAGCATTGGCCTCAGTAGGAAAGGCATGGTACTGTGTGGCAAGGGGTACCAAAGAGATGCTACACCAGGCTGCATTCTCTAGCAGCTGTGTTGGCAGGGGCTCGAGGCTGGCTGAGCAGTGCACAGGCAGATGAGGGGTATTACACGCTCATTAAAGAAAATCAGTGGGACGCTGAGCTGTACATGAAGGGCACTGCAGGAAGATGGCAAGTGCACCTGCCTTTTACTAAGCATTTATTAAAATTTTGGTTTATAAATTGGCTGTGTACCTTCTCTAAATTGACTTTGGGAGCCTATGGGAAGTACTGTTCCACTTCCCTGTGTTTACCACAGGGGAAATGAGAAACCACCAGGTCCCTGGGGCTAATTACTTTCTTCAAAACTCAGCATTGCTCTGTGTTTCTGACTCAGTGCAGTGTTCAATTTTCTGCTGAGATTGTATCTATATCGCATTACAAGATGAGTTGCAATAGCACTTGATGTTAATTGCAGTGCACAGACTGCTCCCTTCTGTCCTGCTCCCTTCCAGCTATCAAGAAAAACCAGAAAGTCTGCTTCTGCTGTTTTTAATTTAGCCTCTTCCATCCATACAGACTGCCTGTCAGACAGGAAAGGTAGGGGGAGTCATCCCCATTCTGCCTCAAAGCGTCTACCAACAAGGCAGAGACTACGAGGATGTCTACATGCCATCCCAAATGATCGGTTACACTGTAGAGACAGACAGATGCTGGGGTATGGTACGGCCACTTAGTGTAAACAGATACAGACAGGCACATTAATATTCCTGGATGGTCCTGGAGCTGATCTAACCATCCCCCTTACAGCTCCACATACACCGAGGCAGTGAAAAAGGCAAAGATGAAATAACAGAAAAAAGGGCACCCCTATGCCACTCTCAGAGCCTCGCTGTCTCTCTGTCTGTCTTATGCACCAGAGAAATCCTCAGAACAACAGAGTACAGATATGTACAGACTCCCACAGAACATAGAAGCAAGCAGAAGTTGTGCATCCTGACTTGACAAGTGTTTATGGCTCAGAAATTCTCCTGTGGGAACTAAAATTGCATTTATTTGCTGGGTGATGAGTACAATTTACCTTTCCCTGGTAAAAGGTTATTTTAGGCATAGTCAAAGGGATAAAGCTTTTTACTATCTCATCCTTACTTTCTTCCCATCTGAAAAACCTATCTCTGACAGCTGTGTTCCAGCACCCTATCATGGGATACAAACATTCCTGAGATACAAAACATCTCCTAGCCTACTGTTTCCTACGCTCCTTCCATCATGAGCAATTGTGATCTGTCATTTCAAGTGTTAAAAAGCATTGCTAACTATCAGGCATCACTTGCTCTGTATTATATTCGCACAGGGTAACTATAATGACTTGTACAGTGCTCCACACTTTCAAGGCAGCATATGAATTGCATTTGAACAAAACTGAATAATCAGTATACTGGAAAGCAATGTTCATAGAACAGCATTGGAGGTCTTGGGAGATCTTTTGAACACCTTCCTACTAAAAGGAAGACAGCCTTACTAGATAGCAGACGTGTGTCCCATTTCCAGAAGAGGCTATCAGTGGACACTTGGATAAAGAACAACAGATTGCTGCTATTCACTAGCCTGCCTTTTGCTACTTACTAGGTATTTACTTTGGTATTAAATTTGTTTGGTTTGTTCAGATAAGTGAAAGTATCTACTTTCTGCTTATTTCTCACTCAAAAAATGGTTAAAGGCCCATTACCCGTTTGGCAGATCATTCTCATCCCTAAAAACATTGTCTGTTCTCCCCCACCAGCAGTAAAGAAACTCCTCTGACTAGAGTGCAGCCAGCAACATGACGTTTGCAGCCTTGTATTGCTCTGGGGTTAGCCTGCATTTTCTTTGGAAAAAAAGGAAAGGAACAGAACATTATGTCCAATAAACATTTGCTAAAGCTCTTGAGCAAGATAGATGTAACAGGTAGCAAACAGTAATCCAGATTAACTACCAGCAAAACAAACAAACAGTATGCAAAGGTTTCCTGTACGTTGCTTGGATGACATTTCTACGCTGAGTCTGATACACTGATTTCTTAATTGATCTCTCCAACAAGAGCCATGACCTTTGGATACAAAATAGGAAGTTGTGCCTCAAAGTAATCTAATTAATCAACTGCCTGGTAGAATAAAAACAGGCTTGCTGTTAGTGTGACTTCTCTCTTTTTTGTTGTTGTTGTTTCGTCCCATGAGGAATAAATGATTTTTGAAGGCACACAGTTACTGAGTTTTTCAGTAATATTATCTGCTCTTTCGGTGTATGACTAGCATGGTGGCATGGCATGCATCCATGGCTTTAATTTTATATGAAAGCTTAGGTTTATATGAAAGCTTGGGCAGACTTATGTCTCAAAATCAAACATGTTGGAATCAGTAAACTAAAAATTGGTTCCATTAATTGGAGGCTCAGCCCCACAGAAGTGTTTCCCCAGGAAGGGATCTGATCCCAGCCCTGGGATATCTTAACCAATAGGGAGTATTTTCCCTTCTCAGCCTGGTACAGATGAAGGCGACACTGGAGACAGAGTCTAGCTCTGGGGTCCATATCTGAAGGATAACAATGAAAAATTTGGAGGAAAGAACAACAAAAATTATATGTGAGTTGGAAAACATTTTACAATAATCTAATCAAAGAATTCCTGAATAAGACAGAAAGCAAGGGCTTCTCAATCAGCTGGTTCAACCATGAAAATTAAAGCTAAACAAATTAACATTACAAGTAAAATGCATGTTTTTAAGAGTGAGAAGGGAACAACCATCACAAACTACCAAAGGAAGTAGTGGATATTCATGCCTTTGTGGAATACATGCATTAGTCAAAAAGAAATCACTGGAGGGAAACATGGGTGGGAGATGTTTTTGCTGTATGAGAATTCAGCCCACAAGGCTAATGGTTCTTTGCAGCCAGAAAGGTTAAGAGCTTTGCACTAATTTAATCCATCTGTTATTAAAAACAGTAAAGACATAGCTAGACCACATCCACTCTACACTAAGCTAATTTACCTATCTCTTATCAAGTCAAAAAATCTCTTTCGGGGGGGATCTTGAGGTCAGAGAGAAGGACAAGATTACTGCAAACATTTCTTCAAAGAGGTCGTTCTCATGGCTCTCGTTTTCACACTTTCCAAGATGCTAGACAACCTTCCCTTCCTGAGCCCAAGTGACAAACAATTCCAGTGCTCACACACACTTTTTAAAAAATAAATAAAAATCCAAGTATACCAGCATAATAAAATGTGAGGTCTTTTTGGCCTAAAGAGTAATGGACATCCTAAGAAACTGGAATACAGGCCCATTTAAATTTCAAGTACCAAATCGATGTCTTCACTATGGGATATAGAGATCAGATTTCATAGCTGAAGAACAGCCATAAAGGATAGAGGTGAAATTTGATATTTGAGATTTATACTACACAGAATAGCATTTGTCACTATCTTTTGCTCACAGGCAAGTTTGACAGGAGAAAAATAGGTTTTATGGAAATATATTCCTGCAGATTAGCTTGTTACCTACCTTTGCACAGCTTCTCAAGCCACCCTCTTGCCTAAGGAGAAATACTGCTACCAAATGTAGTCCATGAACCTCAGACAGGCCATGCCCTCTACTTTCCATGGATCATAGCAACCATAAAACCTGGGCACCTGGCTCACGGACACAGAAGTGCATAGTTTTAATATTGCTCCTGGAAACTGCAGTTACTACATTCTCCCAAGAAGAAGAGATGACTAGAGCTACTCTGTTCCTAAGCTTTATGGCATACTGTTCCACATTGAGCCTGGACATCCGCACAGAATTTCTTCCCATACATGAAATACAATAGGGTAGAAACACAGATTCTTGTAAGACCTTTTATCTTATCAATAAAAGGGAAGAAAAAAAAACATATTTTAACCTTAGGAGTCAATGTCCATGACCTCTTACAATGCTCCCTTTAATTTTAAAATTAAGCCATTCCACCAAGCCAAAAGAGACACCGCGGCCGGGGGGGGGGGGGGGGGGGGGGGGGGGGGGGGGGGGG